>NC_141302.1:267500-340000 GCF_037954325.1 Fistularia commersonii | reverse complement strand
GATCAGTGTGTCTCCACGCCCTCCTGCAGGCCGAACACACACACACACACACACACACACACACACACACACAGGCGTGCGCGTAAAAACAGCTTCGCTTTGTTTTTTGTAAAATATTCAATTTTTTTCCACGAATTGAAAAATGATTAAATCCAAAGAGTCGATCGATAATTTCCGTTCGGGATCCGGACGCACCGACGCGGTTCCGGTGTTTACTTTCATTTGGAATTTAACGGAGAACCGGGAGGCCGAAAAATGACACGAGCGGGAAAAAATGAGGAAATAGAACAATTATAGAATTCACACAGAAATTAAAAAAGGAACTTTGCGCGTGTGTGTGTGAATATAGAGCGTGTATTTGTGAATATAAAGTGCGTGTGTTGTTCTATGTGTAAATATACTGTGTGTTTGTGTGTATGAGTGTGTGAAATGTGTGTGTGTAAATATGTGTGAATAGTGTGTAAATATTTGTGGGTGCACGTAAAGCATGTGTATTTCTTCGTGTGCAAATATCAAGTGTGTGTGTGTGTGTGTGTAAAGTGTGCGTATTTCTACGTTTAAATATAGAATGTACGTGTGTAAATATAAAATATGTCTGTAAATATAAAATGTGTGTGTAAATATAAAGTGTGTGTGTAGGTGATGAAAATGTGTGTTTGAATCAACGTGTGTCCGTAAGTGAATATCATGTGTGAACATATGTGTGTGTGTGTGTGTGTGTGTGTGTGTGTGTGCGTTTTTCTTTGTGTGTGTTTGATGCGTTTGCTCGTATTTGTATCTGTGTCACTATTTGTGTGTATGTGTGTGTGTGTGTGTGTGTGTGTGTGTGTGTGTGTGTGTGTGTGTGTGTGTGTCTCGGGCCCGCGGGCCGGTCTCCGGTTATCGGTGTCCCGGAAACGGCCTCCGGTGCCGTCGCTCGTTCGCGCGAGCCGGGGTCACCGGGAGGTCACCGGGTCTGCACAGCTCGCACACACACACACACACACACACAGAAGTGTGTGTTTTGCGTTCTTCGAGGGGGTTTTGTCGCGCGGGGAATAAAGGAGGTCAAACAAACACACCGTTTTTCCCGCTTCAATCTTTAATTCCTCCTCGCCCCACCGGAAGCGTCACCGGAGCCGCTCACTTCCGGTCCGGGGGGAAAAGGCGCGAGCGATCCGAGCGGCGATAACGGTAAACGACGGCTCGCCGGCGGTGCACGGGATACACGCACGCGGAGCGAGACCCGCTCGCGGTTGAGGCGAAAAGGAAGTTTTAGCTGCGGAACGGGGTGTGTGTGTGTGTGTGTAGTAAACACCAACACACACACACACACACACACACGCGGATAGGAATAAACGAAACACACACACACATTTAATGTGCGTCCTCTCCCCCCCCTGGGCCGAGCAGACGCCAAGGGCACCATCCGGGAGATCGTGCTCCCGAAGGGTCTGGACCTGGACCGGCCCAAACGGACGCGCACGTCGTTCACGGCGGAGCAGCTTTACCGGCTGGAGCTGGAGTTCCAGCGCTGCCAGTACGTGGTGGGCCGTGAACGCACCGAGCTGGCGCGGCAGCTGCACCTGTCCGAGACCCAGGTGAGACCCGGACCCACACACACACACACACACACACACACACACACACACACAGAACCAGAACCAGAACCAGACTCCAATACAACCGGAACCAGAATCTCCCGGTTGCTAGGCGACGCCCGTGGAGTTCTCCGGCGGAGATACCGAGGAGTACCGAGAGGAAACTGCAAATCCAAATAGAGTGAAACAATAAATACATTTAAAAACAAATAAAAATGAATAGTGGTGAGAATCCAAGACCAGACGGGAGAATAGAATTATAATTATTTAAAATAAGGAAACTGGGAGCGAAATAAAAGCAAGAAGAGAAAATATTAAAACACGGAAGCGAGCGTGAAACCGAAAAATTAAATAAAAGCTGTAGGTAAAACTAAGAATTAAGTCAAATAAAAGTTTCAAATGAAAATAAAACACATTTTAGCTGAAAACTAGCCAGAATCAGGCCGCGTAACTGCAAATTTAGAGCAAATTAAAAAAAAGAAATTCAAATAAAAAAGGAAAGTAAAAATGGGACTAAAGGAAGGAATTTATCTTAAAGAAAAGCGGAAGCTGGAAAAGAAAGGAAAAAATTAAACCGGAAACGGAAAATAAAACGGAACCAAAACCCGGAAACCGAGAGAGAAACCCGGATAAATGAACGCCGGAGAAGCCTTGTGTTTGTTAAACTCTCTTTTTAACTTTGTTTTTATTTGTAAACAACCCCCCCCCCCCCAAAAAAAAAAAAGTTGGCCGGCCGCTCCAGACAGGAAGAGGCGGGGCTTCTCACCGGAAGCCGCTTCTCACGCGACGCCCTTTGAGCCGGCCATACATCCGTACATATAAAAACATGTGTATAGAAATTTGAAATAAAGAGATTAATACATGGAAATTGTAGAATATATACTCTGAAATGATTTATTATTAATATTAATTAGACCTGAAATTATAGATGAAATAACCCGAAGTTAAAAGATAAATGAGCTGAAATCGCGGAAGGTGATCTGTATTGTAAATTCTGAAGTGATAGAATTTACAACATACAATTATAAAATGTGTGATTTAAAAATCGTAGAATGTACCATCTAAAATTGTAGAATTTATAAATCATATGATCAAATATTTCACTTTAAAATCATAGAATGTATCATCTGAAATTAAAGAATTTCTAAACTTAAATCAAATATATAAACTATAAATCTAGAATGTACAATCTGAAATGAATGCACTGGTAGTCTGAAATGATAAAATATATAACCCTAAAAGTGCAGGATGTATAATATGAAATTGTAGAATTTATAATTTGCAATTATAGACTGCTTGATCGAAAATGAGGCAATATGTAAAATGTTATAGTAGAATATAATTATGGGAAATGGCGGAAAGGCAGAATGTGAAATAAAGGAATGATATATAATGTGAAATAGGAAATTTTATCAAATGAAATGATAGAAAATGTAAAGTGAGGGGAAAGGACGTTTCAGGTGAATTATACAAAGTATTCCATTAAAATAAAAGCGAGCCTTTATTCAAATCTTGTGAAATTACACGACAATACAGAAACTATTCCAGGAGAGTGAGAAATGTGGAATTATAGAATATATAATAGCAGAATAAACAACTTGGAACTGAACCTGGAAACATACAGCCTGTCCTACACACACACACACACACACACACGCACACACACACACACACACACGCAGTAGGTGAATGCGCGTCCAATCAGAAGCTGCGAAACCGCGCGCCACACGCACGCACGTACGCGCACAGACCGGAATCCGGGTTCGGTTCGGTTCGGTTCGGTTGGTTCCTCCGTCTTTTCGGACCCTCGCGTTTGTGGCTTTGCGCTGAACGGGACGGGACCGGAGGCCGGTGGACCGGCGCCCGGCGTCCCCTGTTCGCCGTCCGGTGCCCGGTGTCCGGTGCCCGGTGCCCGGTGCCCGGTGTCCGTTCGGCCGCCACAGCTCTTCTTCCTTTTGCTTTTCTTTCCATCCTTTAACAACCGGAGTGTAAATAACAGGAGCGGTAATTACACACTGAGAACACCACCGGCGGCGTTACCATGGTTACAAAACTCTTAGAATAATTAGAGTTCTTCATCATTAAACAACAATAATAGCGGAATAAACACCACTTACTACTGCTGTTACAAAACAACAGCAGTAATAATACATGTATAAAAAAGCAATCAAATCGGAGTAACAAAGCGGCAAGAATATAATCATTTTAGTAAGAAAATAGTAATAATATTATTTGTAACAAAATGGCTATAGTACTTTTCGTAATTAACAGGTAATAATGATATTAGTAATGAACTGGTAACAATACTTTTTTGAAATGAACTTGCAATAATAATATTAGTAACAAAGTACACATAATAATGCTTTTACTGATAATAGAAATAATAAAGCAGCACTCAAAATTTTAGTTATAAACAAATAATAATGCTATTGTTAATAAACTAGCAATAATTCTTTAGTCGTAAACTAGTAATAGTCATAAACGAGTAATAATAATACTAGTACCAATAATAGTGATAAGAAAACAGCACTAATTACTATCAGTAATAAACTAGTGATAATACTATCAATAATAAACTAAAAATAATAATATTACTAAAAAACTAGAAATAAAACTATTGTAATTTAAGCAGTAATAGCGAAAGTAGCAACGGGGTCCTGGATCCTAAACCCCCGTTGATGTGTGTGTGTGTGTGTGTGTGTGTGTGTGTGTGTGTGTGTGTGTGTGTGAGGGTGTGTGTGTCTTGCGGGTTCTGATCCGATCTATTGGACCCCAGACTTTTATCTGGTGGGTCGACTGAAGACGAAGGAGAACCTCGGGGCCTTTTTGTATTATATTATATTATATTATATTATATTATATTATATTATATTATATTATATTATATTATATTATATTATATCATATCATATCATATCATATCATATCATATCATATTATATTATATTATGATTTAGCTAATTGAGTCAATTTAGAGGATTTAGTTAATTTAATTCTATTTCCATGATAGTAATATTCATAATGATAATAATTCATAATGTAGTTTGTCGTATATAATGTGTAACAAATGTAAACCTCTGAGTCTGGAAGCTCCGGTTCTTCTTCCTGATCCTCTGGAAGCTGGAGAACATCTGGTTCCTCTGGAGGTGTGCAGGAGAGCCGCTGTGAAGCTTCCAACACGACCTGGAGGTCAAACTCCAGCAGGAGAACCCTAGAACCCATGTTACCATGGCAACGCCTGGACGCCGTGACCGTTTGCGTGTTTATGTGTGTGTGTGTGTGTGTGTGTGTTGATGTGGGCTCGGTTTCCAATGTGGTCTGCTCACGCCAGCTGTGTGTTCGAAGGTGTGTGTGTGTGTGTGTGTGTGTGTGCGTGTGTGTGTGTGTGTGTGTGTTGACACTGAGCCCCGCTGACTGCCTCTGTGATCGGATCAATCGTGTTGATCAGGCGGGTCATCGGCCGGTCATTGAAGCCGATCCATCTCACACTTCCTGGCCGCTTCTCTCTGCCGTCCAGAAGCTTCTGGAAGCGTCCGTGGTTGTTCTGAAGTTGTGCCTCCACAGGAGGAGGAGGAGAGGCCTCAGCTGTGTTTGTGTTTCTTCCACAAACAAAGGAAAGGCGTGTGTGTGTGTGTGTGTGTGTGTGTGTGTGTGGTTCTGGCACCACACAGACGCCTGTGTTTGCTTGTCGTCACGGCGACGTCTGCGTCTGCCTCGCCATCAATGCGTCCACTGTGCACACGCTCAGACGGCGGCGTCCGTCCGGCGTCTGACAGACAGACAGACAGGAAGTGAGACGGACGCGGAGCCTGGCGATGTCCTCCCACCGTCACCATGGCGACCAGGACATCTGTTTCTCAGGCCTGGTCGCTTGGTTTTTGGTCCACAAAGGATCTGGGGGGTTCAGACGCTGACAGTGTGTGTGTGTGTGTGTGTGTATGTGTGTGTGTGTGTGTGTGTGTCGGGGGTCAGGATCGATGGTCCGCTCAGTGGGCGGGGTCAGCACTCATGAAACATCCAATAGAATCCAGGAACACGGCGGCACTCGTCATCTCATCAGCTGATCGATCAGGAGAAGAAGTCCTTCATCATCCTCCAATCCAACATCACTGGGAGGGTGTGTGTGTGTGTGTGTGTGTGTGTGTGTGATTTTACAAACACACAGAGGGCTGTGTGATGAGACAATTGGACAATTGGCAAAATTAGAGACGACATTCTGGACACACACACACACACACACACACACACACACACACACAAACACACACACACACACACAAATAAATACACGTACACAGCCAGAAGATATGCACACACAGATGTATACAAACATTTATACACTTACACACACACACACACACACACACACACACATAAAATGTAAATGCAACAAAAATACATACACACACACACACACACACACACACACACACACACACACACAGTTTGTTGGGTGAACATGTGTAGTTAATCAGCGAGGTCAAAGGTGGCCCCTGATTGGTGGGGGCGGGGCCCCGGAGAAAGAAGGCCCCTGATTGGGCAGCAGAGCCGTTACCGTAACTATTGATTACCGATCGTTAGGGTGAGACCCGTGTGACGGCACGAAGGGGCGGAGCTAAGGAGGATTAGCCATATCTACCAGCGATGGGGTAAGACGGGGTTAACCCCCAGATGAACCTGGAGAACATGTGCTCCAGCCTGGAGAACCAGAGGAGGTCCTCTCCCACAGCCCAGGGGGTCTCCATGATCCCCCGGTCTACATCTGGACCTTCCACTGCTGGGAACCTGGACTGTGTTAGAACCTGGTGTGTGTAGAACCTGGACCATGTTAGAACCTGGTGTGTGTAGAAGCTGGACTGTGTTAGAACCTGGTGTGTGTAGAAGCTGGAGCGTGTTAGAACCTGGTGTGTGGAGAACCTGGACTGTGTTAGAACCTGGTGTGTGTAGAAGCCGGAGCATGTTAGAACCTGGTGTGTGGAGAAGCTGGAGCATGTTAGAAGCTGGTGTGTGTAGAAGCTGGAGCATGTTAGAACCTGGTGTGTGTAGAAGCCACCAGGTGGAAGCAGGAGGTCACTCCGTGGGAGGAGATGATGAAGAGCGGTGATGGTTTGTGGACTCCATGCATCCAGGTCTCTCACATTGTGGTCGCTTGCCTTCCTCATCATCTCCATCACGAGGTCCTCCTGCCCTGATGAGGTTCCCTCAGGAGCAGCAGTAGAACCTGTCAGCAGGCGCCACTTCCTGTTACCAAGAGCCTGCCTGGCGGTGGGGCGGGGCCTGGTGGAAGTGGGCGGGGCCTGGTGAGAGTAGGTGTGGCCTGGAGGCGCGTGGCCTGGAGGGGCGGGGCCTGGTGGGAGTGAGTGTGGACTTGCGGGGGCGGGGCTTGCAGGGGCGGGGCCTGGCGGGGGGCGGGGCCTGGGGGTCAAATGCGGGTCAGCTCAGATCCAGATCTCAGATAATCTGTGACCCTGATCTGAACCCTGGATCCCATTAAGCAGGATTTACATCTTCTCGTCCAATCAGGAGCCCCCGTGAGGAGGTAAGCCCTGCCCACCGTGGGGGGGGCAGATCACTGTTTCCTGAAAAGAGTGAAAGACAAACAGCTTCTGCATGATCTCCAACATCTCCAACATCTCCAACATCTGACAGCTGGTACAGGTCCTCCTCCCTGACCTCAGGATCTTCTCCCTGATCTCAGGTCCTCCTCCCTGATCTCAGGATCTCCTCCGATCCCATTATCCCTGCCGCTCTCGGTGTCGAGGCCGCCGCCGCCGCCAATCCCTGGTTTAGCGGCAGCGGCGTGAAGCTGCTCCTCAGCAGGAGGCAGATGTTCTGCAGGACCAGGGTTCAATGTTCTCACCACCAGCTCCATCACTGTGCCCCTGGTGGCCAAACGGTGGAACTACAACTATTGACCCGATGACCTCGGAGAACTGTTCTGCTGCGTGTGTGTGTGTGTGTAAGTGTGTGTGTGTGTGTGTGTGTGTGGTGTGGAGGTCCATGATGTCAATCCCCACTCACAGGGATTAGATTAGGGATTGAGGAACCTGGTGTGGGACCCCTGAGAGATATGACCGGGGGGTCAATGAGGTCGTGAAGGTCCAGGTCTTGATGGTGGTTCTGAATGTCTGATGGGTCACCCATAGTTTGCTGAAGGTTTGGATCCTCATCTTCATCGAACTGACAGCAAGTGAGGAGGAGGAGCAGAGAGAAAACACACACTCAGGTCCTCTGGGAAACCATACATGTGTGTGTGTGTGTGTGTGTGTGTGTGTGTGTGTGTGGTGGGGCGATGATCTCCTGCGACCCCCCAACACAACATGCTATACATCGAGCTGCGGCGCATCAAT
Source organism: Fistularia commersonii (assembly GCF_037954325.1). Taxonomy (NCBI): domain Eukaryota; kingdom Metazoa; phylum Chordata; class Actinopteri; order Syngnathiformes; family Fistulariidae; genus Fistularia; species Fistularia commersonii. The sequence goes on along the minus strand of NC_141302.1, from coordinate 332,070 downwards.
TAAAGATGGCGAGGAGGGCGGGCAGAGTTCAGCGCTCGCCGCTCCTGACAGGAAGTGACAGCGCCGGGCTCTTATTGTTGAAACCACTCACTTCCTGTGAGGAGACATCTGGACATTGATGAAGATCAGAAGGTGTCATTACACAACCTGGATTCTGTGTGTGTGTGTGTGTTGGTGTGTGTATAGATTGAGTGTGTGTATAGAGTTCAGATAAAGTGTGTGTTAAATGTAATAAAGCAGTGGAGTGTGAGAGCAGATGAACAGGAGCAGCCATTATCGTGGGCTGTGTGTGTGTGTGTGTGTGTGTGTGTGTGTGTGTGTATGTGTGTGTGTGTGTGTGTGTGTGTGTGCGTGTGTGTGTGTGTGTGTGTGTGAGTGCTTGCACGGGGAGGGGGGTCCTGGTGCCAAGGGATTACTTCACCTCCTCCTGTTCTGCACGGATCTGTGTGTGTGTGTGTGTGTGTGTGTGTGTGTGTGTGTGTGTGTGTGTGTGTGTGTGTGTGGATTGGCTGCAAAGGTGTTGCGTGCTCTGACTGAAACGCAGCGGCGTGGATGTGTGTCACGCCGGGGTCACGCCAGGGTCGCTCACACGCCTGCAGAGATGCTGAGATGTATGTGAAGCTCCTCGCTCTTCATCCTCACACACACACACACACACACACACACACACACACGATGAAGAACCGTGAGGAAACCCTGTCGTTCTCTCCCCTAAGTGTTGATGAGATGGTAATAAACGTGTAATTAAGAATAAGAATAAGAACAAGTTAATTAATCCTGAAGGAAACAGTGGAAACAGCAATGCAGTGGGACAGTTAGATGTCCTCTCCCTGATCTTCTCGCAGCACATCCAGGCCAGTCGTCTCAAAGCTTCTCTGAGGAGTCAGTCCGGCCTCCTGTGACCACCTGTGGACAGTTCAGGTGGTCACAGGAGGCCGGCCTTCAGGAACCTCGCCAGGCTTGAAGTGGACCAGGTTGTGGTCTGGCCTGGCCGGAGCAGGGAGAGCCGAGAAGCTGCTCGCGTCCTTAGCATTAGCATCCAGCAGGTCCAGGGTTCTACGGTCTCTTGTCTCGCAAATGAATTAATGTTATTATCGCTTCACGACGTCTGGCGTCTCCGTGGAAACGGGTGTGGAGGGTGCAGCGGTGATGTTCGGGCCCGGGTGGGAGTGACCAACCTGTGGGTGTGCCTGCAGGTGAAGGTGTGGTTCCAGAACCGGCGCACCAAGCAGAAGAAGGACACGTCCAAGGAGACGGACAAGCACTCCTCCTCCTCGTCCTCCGAGTCTCTGGCCACCTGCAACATCCTGCGTCTGCTGGAGCAGGGCCGCCTGCTGGGCCCGGCGCCGCCGCCCGCCCCCCTCCTGGGTCCGCCTCCCCACCCGGCCCACGCGCCCAACGGCTCCCTGCTGGGGAGCCCCGGCGCCGCCGCCTCCCCGGGGGCGGGCGGCGGCGGCTCCCCCCCCGGCGCCCTGTCCGGGGCGGCCCTGGGGCTCCCCCTGCCCTCGCTGGGCGGGGCGCCGCCCTCGCCCAGGCTGGGCGTCCCGCCCCCCCACTCGCTGTGCTTCTCGGTGCCGCTGCTGGGGGGCGCTCACCACGAACTGGCCTCCTACGGCTGCGGATCCTCCGCCTTCGAGCCCTACAGCCGCCTGGACAGGAAGGACGCGGACCCGGGAGGGAAAAAGACCGTGTCCTAAACAGGCCCCGCCCCCTCCAAGGGGGGGGCGGAGCTGTGAACACACACACACACACACACACAGGAAAACATGAAAAAAAGGTTTCTTCCTAAAAGAAAAAACTTGTAAACTGCAGTTTGTGTGTTTGCCTGTGGGTGGAACCCCCCCTCTTTGGGTGGAACCCCCCCCCTCTTTGGGTGGAACCCCCCCTCTTTGGGTGGAACCCCCCCCTCTTTGGGTGGAACCCCCCCCAAAAGGGTGGAACCCCCCCACGAGGGTTCTTTGCTTTTGTCCTGTGAGCTGGTGAGTGTGGTTTCTGTTTCCATACAAGTCACAGTCAGTTCCTTAGGGTTCCTCTGGGTTCCTGAGGCTTCCTTCCTCTAAGGCTTCCTCAATGTTCCTTAGGGTTCTGCGTGGGGTTCTGGCGGTTCCGCGCGTGTCCTTTCAGTGTACAAAATGAAAAAAAAAAAACAGAAAGGAGAAAAAGAACGAGCTTCCTGAGGGCGGAGCCGGTTTGATGTCTATTTCCTGTTTCCTACTTCCTGTTTTCTATTTCCTGTTTTCTATTTCCTGTTTCCTGTCACGTCATGGTGTGTGTTTGTGGAGAATTTACTCGTGTTGATATTTCAGAGCATCAGAGGGGGCGGGGCTTGTGGTCGAGGGGCGGGGCTTGTGGTCGAGGGGCGGGGCCCGGCCGCGGTCTAACAACCCGCAGAGCCCGTGCACGGCGCGTGCGCGCTCGTCCCCGGCCTGGGACGGGTTCCTCCGACGTTCCCCCGGTTCTCCGTTGTTCCCGCCCCCTCGGCGTGGGCTCGCGGCGCCGCTCGCTTCCTGTGACGCCGCTTCGCTCGTCGGCTCGACCAAAGCGTGGCGCGACCTCTGACCCGAGGCTCAGCCGGTGGCAGGAGGGGACGCCGCACGCCAGCTAGCTAACTGGTTATGTAACCGTTGTGATATTTATTATTGATCGACTGTAATTAAGTGTAATCATTAAGTCATTGAGGTTCATTAACAGGTAATTAATGTCTGCGTCTTTAATTATCTATTACCCCAAAGGTGCTATTTAGCGCTCCATGCTAACGCAGGTTCTAATTCAGTGTTAGATAGACTCGTAGCTCCATGAGTTTCCTTATTGATTAGATTTCTGACATGAATTAACTCTTACCTGTCGGGGGGGTTCTGATGGGTTTTATCAATTTACCGAGATGCTAGTTAGCGGGTAACTAACAGGTTGCCCCCCCACTGCTGCCGAGGAGGAGTGAGGAGGAGCCGAGGGTGGTGAGATGGTCTGAGAAGCTCCGTCTGAGCCGCTGGAGTCTGGGGGGGGGGGCCTTCTCCAGATGAACCAGAGAAGACGCCCAGCCTTTTCGCACCCGTGTCGCCGCGGACGCCGTTCGCTTTGTCCCGACGCTGTTCGCCCCCCCATCCATAATTCACCCGTCTGACACTGAGCCACCACAGCGGGGGGGCCTGGACCGGCCTCTTCAGCCCTCTGTGGTCTTCTGAGCTTCTTTTCTTCCCTTTCTCTTCTTCTTCTCCTTGTTGTGCTCTCCTCCAGGAGCTCCTGGTTAGTCCCCCCCCCCACCCCCGCTGCACAACAGCAGTAATAGTTTACAAGCCCTTATTTATTTATAACAGCAGGTTTTCTAATGAATTATTTGTCCGGCTCTCCGAGGCCAGACGTCCTCTGCCCGCGTCCACCGGGGGCAGCGGTGAGACGGCGGTCCGGGTCCTCCTCAGAACCTCCCGGGCCGATCTGGATCCACGTCGCCCAGAAACGCCGCCGATCCCCCGACCGGGCAGTCCAAGCCAACCACCAACAGGCCGCTTGTACATAAACATCAGATTTCTATATAAATCTCTATATAAATGTGTCTTTGCACATGTCCGTCACATCCGATCCGTGTGCTCTCAGCGGGAAACAAACTGAAAATACAAAAAAACCCTTATATATATATATAAATATATATATATATATGTGTATGTATACGTACAGTATATACATACACACATACATATATGCTTTACAGCTGTTTGTCTCATTAACATTTTGCACTTATTTAAGGAGGCGACCTTCAGTTGGGACGGCGAGCTGCTTTCAGGCTCCGCCCACTTCCTGTACATGATGTACATGTATTTTTATTCATATGCATATAAATATACGTCTATGTACTCCGAGTCCCTGCGTCTGTTCAATAAATCCTACATGTTATGAAGAAAAGAAGGATACACATGCAAAATAGTGGGAAAGTATTCCGTTCTAATGCCAGTGGGATTTGGATGACTTGTTGCCGCTTTCAGCGACTATAAAATGTTCAAAGCTGCAACCCTTTTCCTCTGAAGGTCGAGAAATAAACCCACTTCTGGCTTCGCAGCCTGCTTGCGGTGAGGAGGCTGAAAGGTCTGAGCATTCCCGGATGTCCGTGAACGTCTCACCGTCGGCCCACAGCCAATCAGCTTCCTCTCGGTGCCCCGCTTCACAGCCAATCAGCGTCCTCTCGGTGTCCCGCTTCACAGCCAATCAGCGTCCTCGCAGTGTCCCGCTTTAAGCGCCTTTCTGCCGCCAGGCGCGAGCTGACGGGCAAAGAACCGGCGATTCAGGTATGTCACTGAACGTACCTCAGCCAATCAGATGCCTCCCGCTCCCAATGCCCTGCTGTGATTGGCGGATGGAATCTCCAGGTGAAACTGTTTTTCAGCGGGGGCTAGCAGCTAGCAAGACGGGGGAGCCGTTCGTTGTTCCGTCGCCTGGAGCGGGTTTGGAGCGGGTTTGGAGCGGACATTCCGGAGTACGAAGGTTAACGACTCCGACGATCCGAGGTCGGCAGAGGAACGGAGGGAGCGGGGGGAGGAGGGGGTCTTACCGGGGCTCCGTCACTCAGGTGAGCCGGGAAACATGCTTGTGACGGCAGACTATGTTAGCATCTCCGAATGGACTTGATGGATGACAGTGTCAGTCTTCTAGACTATAAACAATTCTGCACTAAACACAGATTTAAGCCTCCCATATTAGAGTTCATGAAGTTACATAACGCACTATCTCCACAATTTTGTATTCCTGACCAAAAATATAATGACGCACCGAACCGTACAACCACAGTTACCCCGACTATCACTCCAGGGAATCTCAATTCTGGACAGAAAGTGCAGCAACTCCTTTATTAGGACATGTTTCACAGGACACTTATTCCCTGGACGTCAAAACAAAAATAATATTTGAAATAAATTTGATAAGGAATTGATTGCCAGGCTGCGAACTATGTATCTGACTCTACCCACACCCCCCAAGGCAAAAGAGACCCACTTCAAAATTATGAATGACATCTACCCATCTAAGGAATTATTGAGGGGACGCTTTGATTTTGAAGATAATATTTGTACATTTTGTGAAGACAGCATTGAAACCACTGACCATATATTTTTCTCATGCGAAAAAGTACAGGGCTTTTGGGCTAAAACTCAAAAATGGGTTAAAGATAATTTTCCATCGTCACCAGTTTCCTTCTCAAGAGATGTTATAACATTTGGTTTACTTTTGAGCAACATAAGAGATGAACTCTGTGTCAATGTTATTTTAGGCCTCGCCAAGTTCTTCATTCACAAAAACAGAGTGCAAAATTTTTCCCCCAATTTTATGTTCTTAGAAACGATTTTGAATTGTATGAAAAAATCCTTAAAACTTATGGAAAAATCCAAAAACCAAAAAATATACAGTTTGATGTCTGAGATCAAGTTAAACCAAGTTAAATACATATTATATTCCCCTTGCAATTTATTTATGTTTTTTTTTATTTCATTTTTTTCATTTATTTATCTATTTTTTTATTTATTTATTTCCCTTTATTTTCTTTTTCTTCTAGCATGAAACATTTCTCACAAACCTTAAATACTGTTAACTTGTATAGTAAAGTGATTTCATACAGAATAAATGTCCTTATGTCCTCTGCTTCCTCCTCCCCGGTTGATTCAGTGACATTCGATTCTACCTTGCCATGTTTGTCTGTACATATGTTTATCTGTTTATACTATTTATGTTCAATAAAAAAAAATAAAATAAAAAAAGCATCTCCGTAGGAAGGGGGCGTGGCCTAGGTCACCTGACCCGTCCCCGGACCGCCCCCGACGCGCCGCCATTTTGGCTGTAGTTTGAAACCCCGCCTCGCTCGTCCAATCAGATGCAGAGGCCTCTTCATTTGATTTCAAATTATGTATTCATTCTATTTTATATGGACTAGATTGTTTTTAGATAACTAAAATAGAATAGAATAATAACAATAATTGTAGTAGTTGCAGTAATACTACCATTGAATTGAATCCCATGCAAACAACATATTGTCACCCTCCCTGCACACACACGCACACACACACACACACTGATTATATAAATTGTAAGTATGGTATACACGCTCCCCCTTCCACAGGTCAGTTGTAACAGTGCCGTCTTCCTGGCCCTTCCTTGTAAGTGTTTCAGGTCAGGGTCGAGGGGCCGGGGGGCCGGGGGCTCTTCTGACTCCGGGTCCGAGCTGGACCTTCTCAGCCGCCGGACAATTGATCGGCAGGGGGCCAATTACAGTGATTGGCAGCTCTCTGAGCGCGGGGCGGCGGGAAGGAGTCCAGATGGGTGGGCCAGCAGCCGCGGCCTCCAGGAGTCCGGCTCCAAGTTCTCCCTCCGATGGTCCTCAACCCTCCATGAAGGTCTGCTCGCGCATCCTCCTCGTCCACCGAGCCCACCTTACTCCCTCCTACCTTCTGGTGGATGCAGGGCAGCGGGTGACCCTCGGCGGAAGGAGACCCAGCAGAAGGAGGACCAAGAGGAGGAGCTCTGGTCCATGAGGGGCCTGTTTTCCAAATCAAAGGGAAATCAACAGGAGCACGTGTGAGACAGGAGTGTGTGTGTGTGTGTGTGTGTGTGTGTGTGTGTGTGTGTGTGTGTGTGTGTGTGTGCGCCTGCAGGAATGTGTCACCGTCCCCCTCCCTCCGGTAAAGCTGCTCAGCGGCCCACCGGGGGGCCCCTCTACTAATTAGGGTCACTAATTGGGGGTCGGCCGGGGCAGAGACCCCTCCACACCTGCGTGGTCATGTGACAGCCAAAGAGGTGCTTGGGGTCAGAGGTCCCGCTGGGGGGCCGCGGGGGATTAGTTGGCTTGGAAGGGAGGCGAGGAAAGGAGAAGGGAAAATATTTCACAAGGACATACATTCTTAGAGCTGAAGTATCGGTTTGTGATGCGTTCACTGTCATTGTCTTCTTCATAATCCACTCGTGCGCCGTGCGGCGTCAGCCTCTCCATCGTACGCACACGTTGCCGTCGCCGCCATTGTCTTCTCCGGTGTCAGATAATGGCGCTTTCACCGTGAGAGTCTTCATCAGTCACTCGTGTTGCATTCACTGTCATCTTCTTTTCATCGTCAGCTTGCGATGTGTTCACCGTCTGTTTTCTTCACGATCAGCTCGTGTTCGTCGTGACCCGGCGTTGCGTTCGCCGCCGCCGCATTCTTCACGATATCGGAGGTGGTCCCCGCGAAGGGGGAGGAGCTCCAACAATGGTCGCCCGAGCCTTCCTTTCTAACGCCGGCCCTCCATTTTTACTCCTGGCCGGATTCAAGGACGCCCCCCCCGGCGCCGCCGTCAGCCCCCGCACCTGAACGCGGTCTCGGCGCCGGTGAGTAAACGCCGCCTTTTGTGCGTTTGCCCCCCCGGTGGATTCTCATCAAGTCCTTCCACGCCAAGGACACAAGACGGCGCCTCCATTTGTCTCCTGCCGCCGCAGAGCCTCGACTCCCCGGCATCTGTCTCCACCTTCCATGGAGAGCAGAGCTTTATTTGTATTTCATTAGCCGGCGAAGCCTTCAGGAGCCGTGACAGCTAATTACATCTGCAGCCGGGGGGGCGACGGGGGGGACCTGGGGAGGTGCACGTATGGAGATGTGCACGTATGGGGATGTGCATGTATGGAGATGTGGACGTATGGAGATGTGGACGTGCGAGGCCGGCCTGGTGGACGCTGGACACGCCAAACCATTAGTCTGGACCAAACCATTCACCAGTGTTGAACATTTTATCCGGTCCAAACCATGGATGACGTCCAAACCATTGTTCATTTCTTTTTAATTCCCAAATCTATACACACAGAAAATGTGCTCAGCGAGGGGAAACGTAAAAATAGACATAGATACAAAAAGCAGACAGCCACATAAAGAGTGTAACTCAAATCCTTTCGGTGCTAATGCCCAAATGTTTCCAAATAATATTTGTTGTTGCCCCCCTCCGGCTCCCCGGTCCATGTCTGGTGGTGCTGCAGTGATCGGCTTCCTGAAGAAGCTTTGACGCGCGGCCTGCCGTTCATACGTTTCCTTTTGTCCGTATGAATCGTCCCAGGACAAGGACATGCTTCCGGTGGTACAAAAGAAACAAAGTCCTTCTCCCTGGTTGGGTCTCCATAGGAGAGAGACGTGTCCTGATCCTGCAGCTGCACTGAGAATCCACTTCTTCTCTCCACAAAGGCTTGAACATCCAACCCAAACAGTTGAGTACAAGCCAGTCAAAGAGATTCTCCACGTTTTCCACAGAAACCGCAAGAGTCGTCGATGTCAATCCGAAACCTTTGTCGTGTTTTTTGTTGCTGTGTGCCATTTTATAAGAAACCTCCTTCACCTTATTGTTGAGACAGAATTTATGGCTGGTCGGCCATATTTTATTCCAATTTACATCCTTATAGAAAAACTGTAGACGAAGGAACAGTTTGACCGACCAAAAGAGTCCCGATGTATTTATTTGGACATGTGTTGGTCCAAACCCTCGACCTGGACCAAACCATTCGCTCAAGTCAAACCTTTCAACGGGCCGAACCATCGCGTGGGTCGAACCGCTCACCCAGCTGCTTTCCCTCCAAGCAGAAGCAAAGAGCAGGAAGTGCGATCAGGATGAGAAGTAAAGGAGGAACCAGGGGAGATGGAGGAGGACACCTGAGGTGTCGCCCTGGAGCTCCAGGGGTCGCCCAGGTTGCCCTCATTAGCCACCTCTGCCGGTCCCACGACCACACAACGCCGGGCCTCGCTCGCCCCGACCCCTGACCCCGCCACCTCCACGCACCCCCACCCGGTAAGTCCGTGAACACACACACACACACACACACTTCTATTCAAGCGACGTGTGAACAAAGGCCTGGTCAAACTGTCGGGATGGCAGCCCGGGGTGTTTACCGCTCTTGTATCTATAACCAACAAATCAGGCACACACACACACACACACACACACACACACACACACACACACACACACACAGCCCCGCTCTCCCTGGCTTTATTGGAGGCAGCAAATTAAGGAGGCATCCATCTGGGTGTGATCACCAATTACGGAGGGAAGCTGTCAGGCTGCATTAGCGCCTGCAGGGAAGGAGGCCGTGCCGGGCGGGGGGGCAAAACGGGGGGCAAAAAAGGGGGGGGGTGAGATCTGTTTTTTTTTTTTTTTTTTTTTAATCCTGACAACGGCACGGATCCGCCAGAACGTCCCGGCGCTCCCGGAGCTGAGGAGCTCCTCCCGGACCTGCGGCGGCGGCGCCATGTAAGCGATATGAAGATGGCGGCGGGCGGCGGCTCTTTGTGGCTGCTCGGCGGCTCACGGCCTGATTCCCTCCAACACGTCCTGCACTCACAAAGGAGCCGTCATTAACTTTGTGCTGCATCGGAATGCACACACACACACACACACACACACACAGAGCTCCTCATTTGTGAAGGCCAGGTGTGTGCAGACTCATGGAGGGGGGGGTTGTCATTGTCTGGAACAATCTCCATTGGCTTCCAGATGGTTCCTTCTCACTGAGCCCACGGACCGGCCCTCTGCAGCCCGATCTGTGGACCCGCGATCACGGGTCTGGGCTTCTGGACCATCTGCTGTCCATCGGTGGCCTCCAAAGCACGGGCAGCAGAACCTTCACGTCCCGGTGGTCCTGGAGGAGACGCTCACACAGCCTTCTGGAGAACTGAGAGGACCAGAACACCTGCGGGTCATGTGACCAGAACATTGACTGGAGGTGCCTCGTGTGAGTGTGTGTGTATGTGAGTGTGTGTGTATGTGAGTGTGTGTGTATGTGAGTGTGTGTGAATCTGTGGGAGTTTGTGTGGTTTCTATGTGACGTGTCACTTTGAATATGTGACTATGAATGTGTGAGTGACTCATTGTGTGTGTGTGTGTGTGCGTGTGTGTGTGTGTGAGGGTAATTGGAGGGGGGGGGGGGCAACCAGCCGGCCTTGCAGGTTGAGTGAGTTGCTTAAAAACTTGTTTTTTTTTTTTTTGGAGCGGCTCAGCGGGCGGGTGACGGGTGGGCGGGGGTGTCGGGGGTGTCGGGGGTGTCGGGGGCCGAGAGGGGGTTCGTGGGGGGGGGTGAGCAGGACTAATTGCCACTAATTGAATTGGATGTGCTGATCAGATGGGAGGCTGTGGAAGTAATGGGAGTTGTCACAGCAGATAACGCTGCGCCGCCGCAGAGTGTCCGCCTCATGTGACAGCCTGTAACATAGCCTGTGAGAGGGCAGCGGCCGGGGGGGGCAGGGGGGCAACGGAGATGAAAGAGGCGCACCAGAGCGGGGGGGGGGGCTCGGACCGACGGGTAGCGGCGGCCGACCGGCGACGCCTCCCGCAAATTAGCGGCGCGGAGCTCCGTGGCTGCTCCGCGTCCGCTCTGCAGCGCCACCTGCTGGCCCGGAGGCCCCGACACCAAGGCGAGGAACCGGAGAAGAACACCTGTCGGATCAAAGAGGAGCAGCCGTCGGAGGTGAAGACCTGCAGGCCGGGACTGTTAATCTGCCCCCGGGGTCGCCCCGCCCATCGCTGCCCAAAGGAGGCGTACTGAGGTCCGATCCGGCCCAGTGATCAGAGGGGGACAGGTGGGCCCACGGACAAAACACACTGCGCAGTCTTTCCCAAGCCTGCAGCAGTCCAATTAGGAGGGATTTCTCCTGCCGCACCTCACACACACACACACACACACACACACACACACACACACACACACACACACACACGCACACACGCACACACACACACACACACACGCACACCCCAGCTGTGCGGTCAGTTGGTGCTTCCGAGGGAGGGGTTAAATCTGGTGTGCATTGTGAAACCAGGCCAGGGGGGAGTGATGGTGCGCGTGAGTTTCTCCGAGGGGGGGGTACAGATGTGTGTTTACATGCACGAGTGTGTGTGTGTGTGTGTGTGTGTCACACGCGGCAGATGTGTGAGCCCTGCACGGCGGCGCCCGCTGCGCAGGTCGCGACCTTTACAGAATCAGTGCCTCTGCATGTCAGGGCTAATGGACGGCCCGCCGGCCGGGGGGCAAATGGCCGCGGGGGGGTCTGTTCTGGGGGTGTTTACCCCGCCGCCGCCAAACCCCACCTCATTGGTGGAGATGAACGTCCATGCGCGCGTCCTCGTGCACGCCGCAGCTGCAGACAGTAGCGCCGTGTCCCGGCCGGGCCAGACGTTTCCTGTCTGGCCGGACGGTGATTGGACGTCTGTGCCGCGGCGTGCCGGGCTCGCCGGACGCCTGTGATGTCATCACTGCGAGACGTCATGTCACGGCGGCGAGGAGGAGACGGAGGCCGGCGGAGGGGGGGGGGGGGGACAATGGAGCCGCAGAGCAGCCCGCTACACACACACACCACTTGCACAAAGCACTCTGCAAAGCACACACACACACACGTCCCATATTCAGAGTGTGTGTGTGTGTGTGCGCGTTGCATTATGCTGTGTGTGAAGCTCTCAGGGCCGCCACCACTTTATGTCACATGACCAATCAGGCTAACAAGGTAGATGCGTGCTGAGGCTCCGTGTTTTTCTGAACGGAATTTAAACGAGGCCAGAAGGACGGACACACACACACACACACACACACACACACATACACACACACACACACACACTTCTTTACCCGTCTGGTTTTAACTCGTGTTTCCACCCCAGTATTTTCCCAATGTGAGATTGGTGTGTGTCTCGGATCCGTCGGGTTCGGATCCTTCGGTTGATCGTCCTGTCATTTAGTTTGGCTCAGTTGTTTCGCTTACATACGTTCGTTTAACTGATATACAGATACATTGATTTGCTTAATTAGTTCTGGCAAATTGATTCAGTGAAAGTGATCAAGTCAAATTGATTTGGTTAAATAGGTTTATTGAATCGATCATGTGTATTTAATGTCTTTACATGTTTTTTTCCTTGCTGTTGTAAAATACCTGACGATAAAAGCGATTCTGATTCTGATGTTGAATCGATCCAGTTAATGTGATTCAGTCAGTCAGATAAATTGATCGGGTTGTTTGGTTTGGGTAAATGATTCAGTGACATCGATTCATTTAATTGATCAAATTAAATTGATTTAGTTATTTTTTCCTGTTAAATAGATCCGATCCCTGCGTTTGGGTAAATGAATTCGGTTCAAATTGATTCCTTTATTTGATTGAGTTACATGAAATCATTTCATCGATTGAGTTACTTAAATGTGATATTTATTGATCTGTGCTTACAGTATTTTGAACCTTATTTCCACTTAATCATCTTAAAATTCATCTGAATGACTGGAGTGTCAGGGTTATTTTCACCGTTGCTTTGGTCACTGCAGCTCAAATTGTCCTGTGAAAATCTGGAAATTCTATGTGTGTGTGTGCGTGTGTGTGTGTGTGTGTGTGTGTGTGTGTGTGTGTCGTCCAGCAGACCCAGAGCCGGTCAACAGGTGGCAGCTGGTGGAGCTGCAGCGCCTCCCTCAGGCCGCCCAGCCAGGAGGCAGACGTTCACTCCTTCATCCGTTCACTCCTTCATCCGTTCACTCCTTCATCTGTTCACTCCTTCATCCGTTCACTCCTTCATCTGTTCATCTCCTTCTGTCCTTTCTAGTATTTTTCCAGGACAAGGACATGCTTCCAGGCCTGGAGCGTCCTGGAATCTTCCGCCTCCTGCAAGGTCAGGAAATGTAATTATTCCTAAATCAGCGTCTGGCGTGACGGGGCGGCGGCGTGATGTGGAATGTAAATACCCGCCTGAGCGGCTCCTTTTAAAAATCCATTTCACCTGATGAACCGGGGGGAAGAGGGGGGGCTCTGCATTTAGAGAAGCACCTTTCCAACCCCCGGCCCCCCCGGCCCCCCCGGCCCCTCCGGCCCCCCCGCTCACATCAAAATGCCTCTCAGTGTGTTTTCCTTTCAGCCTGGAGCCGCCGGCAGGAGAGCGGGTTGAAATGAAAATGGCTTTTTTTAAAGATTTAATTATAGAGCAGAATAGGAGGGCTCTTCCACGCTGAAACCACCAGGGACCACCACACACACACACACACGCACACACACACACACACGAGTTATCACACACTGAATAGCAGCAGCCACAATAACGCACTATTACACAGTCATAAGCACAGATACAACTGTGTTATTACACGGTCGTCCTCCGCCGTCACAACGGCCACGTCATGGCTCGAAGAACGGCCTTGGACCTCTGCTCCTCCTGCTGGAGGTGAAACCCTGTGACATGTTCCCTCAGGAACAACCTCTGCAGGAACCACGCACACACACACACACACACACACACACACACACACATAGATAAATTAATAATTGTATTCAGATTAAATGTCAACGTTCATTACCAGTCCTTAAGTGTGTGTGTGTTGTGTGTGTATGTGTACTCTGTGTGTGAGTACAGTGTGTGTGTGTGTGTGTGTGTGTGTACAGTGGAGTCACCAGGAGGCCAGCAGTGTCTGGGAGGCTGGTCTGTCTCAGCCGATCTCATCTCCTCCTCCTCCTCCTGTCCTGGTCTCAGCAGGACCCGGTCCGATGGTTCTCCTCCCGGGTCCCGGCCCGGACCGCGGGGCCTCGCCGGTGCACCGGGGTCACGACCCCACGACCCCTCGTTGACCCCGGCTTGTCCTCTGTGAGCTGCAGCTGCGGTGTGTTAAAGCCCAGATAATCCAATCACACACTCATTAGTACCGAGCAGAGCCGGAGCAGGTGAGAGTGTGTGTGAGTGTGTGTGTGTGTGTGTGTGTGTGTGCGTGCGTGCGTGCGTGCGTGCGTGCGTGCGTGCGTGCGTGCGTGTGTGTGTGTGTGTGTGTGTGTGCGAGTGCCTGCCTGGTCTATCTCTGATAATCTCATCGCTTTTTGGATTTTTTTTTTCTTTTTGGATATATTTGTGCCCACACAAACACAGTATATTATCACAAACACACACACACACACACACACACATACACACACACACACACATCAGATCAGTGGTGTTTAAAACCCAGCGATCTGTCACTGCAGGCCAATTCTCCTCCGAGTATTAAACAACCAGATGCTGCCGCGGTGTCACGTCCAGAAACCTTTCAGCATCATTAAACCTCCGCTTGGAGGCACCGCTCTGTGTGTGTGTGTGTGTGTGTGTGTGTGCGTGTGTGTGTGTGTGTGTGTGTGTGTGTGTGTGAAGCCTGTGTCAGGCAGACGGGCGACAGGCTCTCGTGCCAACGGCCATATCAGGCGTCTCACCGAGGAGCTTGGCTCAAACGGCGGGAGATTAGCTCATGCTAACATGCTAGCAGCACCAGGCGGCGCCGCTCGTGACACCTCGGCTCAGCCAATAGCAGAGCACCTGCTGTGTCCGGTCAGCGTGCTAACAACGCTAACAGGAAGCGCTGTCTTTGATTCATCATGAACGGTGTTTCCAGACAAGAAGGTTGTCCAGATGGGTCCCCTGGCCCTGGTCTGGCTCGGACACCTTCTCCTGCTGCTTCTCCTGCTTCCTGGTTGGATGATTGACGGCCAACCCGTCCAGGAGAAGCTCCGCCCCTCGGACCGTAACCGCTGGGACCGGCTCCGCCTCCTGGGACCGGATGTCCATACGGTGGAGGACCATCACGGCTGGTGTTTGTTCCTCAGAAGATGCTCTCCTTCTGAAGAACCACGGCCCCCAGGGTTCCTCCAGGGTTCCTCAGGGTTCCTCCAGGTTGTGCTTCCAGGCGGCTCCACCCTGCACGCCGCCACTAATGCCGAGTGACAGCTTCACCTTTGAGAAGATGGCGGGCCCGTCGGCAAAGGTCAGGGCGGCCGGCGGTGGAGGCTGTGAGGAGAGGACACGGCGTGGACCTCCTCCACCATCATAGGAGCCTCTGAGAAGGTTCATCTGAGACGCAGAGTCCACGTTCTGCACGGGCCGCGGTCTCCGTGACAACCGGCCGTCGGACGAATTCATCACGACGTCTCCATCCCTCGGTCGCTCGCCGAGGGGGGGCGGGACATCTTCATCCTCCAGGAACATGTGGATGAACATCTTCATCCTCCAGGAACATGTGGAGCAGGAAGAAGAACTACGTTACCCACAATCACCCTGACAAGCTAAGCTAACATCTCTGCTGCTGCACCACTGACACATTCTGATGCTCTCTGTGTGCACGTGTGTGTGTGTGTGTGTGTGTGTGTGCACGTGTGTGTGTGTGTGTGTGTGTGTGTGTGTGTGTTCAGTCTCCCAGCTTGTCATTGAGGAGTTCACAGAAATGTCTCCAAAGCAGGAGGTGGAGCTGGGGCCTCCGGGATCACGCTCAAGTCCTCATCCACCAGGTGTGAGCTTTGTGTGTGTGTGAATGTGTGTGTGTGTGTGTGTGTGTGTGTGTGTGTGTGTGTGTGTGTGTGTGTGTGTGTGTGTGTGTGTGTGTGTGCAGCGTTTTGTCATACATTCACACCTCCGGATGCTGAGGGTGACAGGGAGAGCCACAGGAAGGGTGCAGGAGTGTGAGCGCTGACCTTCAGGGCGTGGATGGCGGACAGACGGACACTTGAACCGGGAGGATCCAAAAGAAGGGACACACACACACACACACACACACACACACACACACACACACACACACACGGACGGCTGCAGTGTCAGGCAGCGGCTGATTGGTCGGGACAGGAGAGAGGTGTCCATTCTCTGTTTTCACCCTGTGTGTCAGATGTGGGTCGTCAGTGTGAGATGAGGCGTTCACACACACACACACGCACACACACACACACACTCCAAGCTGTCCAGCTGCTCTTCTAATGAAGGCCTTTCTTGAAGCCCCTCCCCCAGCGTGGCGAGGGGCTCTTTGAGTGCCGACACCTTTATGTGTCCATGTTTCCCCGCCGCCCGCCAATTGTGGCCTTTTAGCGCCGCGTCCTCCATTTTGTGGACGGGCGCACAAAGGGGCGCCGGCGGGGGTCTTCACCTGTGAAAGGGACCCCCGCCCCCCGACCCCCTCGCCCCCCCGCCCCTTTGCCCCCATTCAGTGTGAAAGCCCCCCCCCCGGCGCTCTGCTATTTGTGTGTTTTCCCGTGTTTTGAAAACACGGCCATTCACGGCGCCGGGTAACGACGCCAACAGGAAAGGCTCTTTGTCCCTTTGTGTCCTCCAGGCTGCTCGGCGTCCACCATGACACCTGTCCACGACCGCCCCGACAGGTCGTCACGGCGACGCGTCTCATCCCAGGTAGGAGCCGCTTCTCCGTCCTTCCACCTTCTCACCGCGGACGTTCTCCTGGCCCGGAGCTCCTGCTCCTCCTGCTTTGTTCCTGCTCCTTCTGGAGGAGCTCTAACGAGGCCCAGGTCTTTGTCCGTCCAGACCTGAGGGGACCCGGTGGCCCCCCGGGGGGTCGGGGGGGCCGGGGGCTCCTCGCCGATTGTTCTTGAAGCTGAAGAACCCAGGAGGACATGGCCTACATGTCCTCCTGGGTTCTTCTGCAGATTCAGCCCTGTGGAGGTTCAGGACCAGCGTCTCCTGCAGGAGAACACACACGCTGGCTTTGCAGAAGGCCACTTACAGCTGGGTGTAGACGTGTGTGTGTGTGTGTGTGTGTGTGTGTGTGTGTGTGTGTGTCCACACTCAGAGCCTCTGTAATATTTACAGCAGTGTGTTATTGTGGGGTGTCACGCGGCAGCAGACAGCCTCATCCATCTTTAACGTGTAATGTGTTCCTAATAGTCCTGATGTTCTCCTCAGCTAACAGCACTGCTAGCGTAGCATCGGGGGGGCCAGGGCCTCGAGGAGGAGGAGGATGGAGATGGAGAAGACGTGCGCTCCTACCTCTGAATGAAGTCGGTCAGCTGTCAATCATCCACAACTGTGAGAGCCTTCAGTGGACCAATGACATGGAGAACCCAGCAGGAGAACATGGAGAACCCTGACCTCCTCTGGAACCCCTGTGAGGCAGCAGTGTGACCACTGAGCCACCTGCCTGCAGAAGCACTCAAAGAACACCAGGACCTGCTGCCTGAAGAAGAGGAACATGTTGTCACTCAGTGTCTGTTCCAGGGTTCTCCAGTGTTCTCCAGTGTTCTTCAGAGTTCTCCAGGGTTCTCCAGGGTTCTTCAGTGTTCTCCAGTGTTCTTTAGTGTTCTTCAGGGTTCTCCAGTGTTCTCCAGGGTTCTTCAGTGTTCTCCAGTGTTCTCCAGGGTTCTTCAGTGTTCTCCAGTGTTCTTTAGTGTTCTTTAGTGTTCTCCAGTGTTCTTCAGTGCTCTCCAGTGTTGTCAGTCAGAGGAGGTCCTCCATTAAAGAGTCAGGGGTTCCAGAAGAAGTGTCCTAAAGATGGAGGTGCTGGTGAGCACGCCAGGGTTTTCACACGCCGGCTGGGAGGTGAGAGCCCGACCCGTACGCCTTCTGTTTTCTCACCTCCACACCTCCAGAGTGTGTGTGTGTGTGTGTGTGTGTGTGTGTGTTAAAAGCCTCTCCGCAGCAGACGGGTTTCCTCTCACCTTCCAGCTCCTCCTCGCCGCCGAGCCTTGGTCCGCCGCCGTCCGTCTCTCCACTCTTCGCCATGCATATTTCATCCCCCCCCACCGAGGTGTGGACCCCAGCACGCTAATGAGAGCTGTGTGTGTGTGTGTGTGTGTGTGTGTGTATGTGTGTGTGTGTGTGTGTGTGTGTGTCAGACACACAATGACCTAAAAAGTGCAGTAATTGACCTGAATAGAAGCGGCAGCCATGTTGGAAACACCTGCAGCTCTGAGGAGACCTTCAGCAGGTGCTGAGGTCACCTGTGCATTCTGGGAGCTCCAGGAGGAGGAGAAGGAGTCCAGGGGATCTGTAACCCTTGGAGATCTGGACCTGGACCTCCTGGACCTCCTGCACCTCCTGCCGATGGCCCGCAGTCACAGCCGCCGGTCCTTGCGGCGGACCTTCTCCTCCAGTGGGTCTTCACACAAACATCAGCCGCTTTGACCCGTTCTCCTCTTGCTCCTCACCTTCACCGCTCGCCACCAGCACCAGGGCTCGCTGTGACCCGCATGCTGCCTGACAGGCCTCGGACCCTGTTAGTCTGCAGGAGATTTCACCGCTGAAGCAGATGTTCATCAGGCCTCCAGGCTCCTCGGAAGAAACACCTGCAGCTTCACCCCAGCAGTTTAGTTACATCTCTGATCTGCTGCTGCACCATAGCTATCCATCTGTACCACCATCCATCCATCTGTACCACCATCCATCATCCATCTGTACCACCATCCATCCATCTGTACCACCATCCATCATCCATCTGTACCACCATCCATCCATCCATCCATCTGTACCACCATCCATCCATCCATCCATCCATCCATCCATCCATCATCCATCCATCATCCATCCATCCATCCTTCAGAGGTCCCTCCTGTTCTCAGGGTTGGATCCTCAAAGACAGTCAGTTGTTTGGAAGCCACCAGAGCTCCTGGACCGGCCCCAGAGGTTTGTGGACCACAGGCCCCTTTTTTCATGGGGGTTCATGAAGAAGCCCTCGTCATCTTCAGCGTTTTGTGCATCTAGATTTGTTCTTTTGCCCACTCGGGTCAGTGAGAAGCTCTTGTGCTGGTGTTTCTAAGGAGACATTTAATCAAATATTCACAAAGGATGTTTCTGACGCGTTGTGTTTCACACAGATTGCTGTTTACGGTCGCATTGTCAGTCACACACTGTGAAAGGTCATTTTCAGAAGTGAAATGACTTCGACGCGTCTTCTGCGACCACCTGTCTTCAAGTAACACTGGAGAAGAATTTCTGCCGGCTGATGGAAAGCTGTAAACAGTGAGGTGATACGAGTGTTTCCTGACAGGAGGCATCATTTAGGGAAAATATATTGGATCAATTCAAATTAAATCATGCATTTTCTCCATGTTTCGTGTGTGTTTGTAGAGTCAAAATTGTTTTCCTTTCTCTTGTTTAAGAGTACTTCAGATGCAGTATTTGATTTGAGAATGCTAATAGAAAAATACAGAGAAGGCCAGTAGGAGCTGCATTGTGTTTTTGTAGACCTAGAAAAAGCATGACAGGGTGCCAAGAGAGGAGCTCTGGTATTGTATGAGGAAGTCTGGAGTGGCAGAGAAGTATGTTAGACTGGTGCAGGACATGTATGCTCGCTGTGAGACACTGGTACGGTGTGCTGTAGGGGTAACAGAGAAGTTCAAGGTGGAGGTGGGACTCCATCAGGGATCAGCTCTGAGACCCTTCTTGTTCACAATGGTGATGGACAGGCTGACAGATGAGGTTAGACAGGAATCCCCATGGACCATGATGTTTGCAGATGACATTGTGATCTGTAGTAAGAGCAGACAACAGGTGGAGGAACATCTAGAGAGGTGGAGGTATGCTCTGGAAAGGAGAGAAATGAAGGTGAGTCGCACCAAGACAGAATATATGTGTGTGAATGAGAGGAACTCAGGTGGAGCGGTGAGGCTACAGGGAGTGGAGATCAAGAAGCTGGAGGATTTCAGGTACTTGGGGTCAACAGTCCAGAGCGTAGGAGAGTGTGAAAAAGAGGTGAAGAGACGGTCCAAGCAGGTTGGAATGGATGGAGAAAAGTGTCAGGGGTACAAAGAGGTAGAAGAACATCAGCCAGAATAAAAGGAAAGGTGTACAAGACAGTGGTGAGACCAGCGATGATGTTTGGACTAGAAACTGTTCCAATGACCAAAAGACAGCAGGCAGAACTAGAGGTTGCAGAGATGAAGATGTTGAGGTTCTCTTTGGGAGTGACCAGGATGGAGAGGATCAGGAATGAGTCTCTCAGAGGAACAGCACATGTTAGATGTTTTGGAGAGAAGGTCAGAGAAGCCAGACTGAGATGGTTGGGTCATGGACCGAGAAGGGATAGAGAATATATTGGAGGTCTAGAGAAAGACCCAGAGAATATTTATGGATGCAATGAGAGAGGATATGAAGGTAGTCGGTGTGAAAGAGGAGGATCCAGAGAATAGGGTGAGATGGAGAAGATGGATTCGCAATGGAGACCCCTGAAGGTAAAAGCTGAAAGGAGAAGAAGTTTCCTTTCTTTCGAGTCTCCATCACGTCTGGACCGGTTTCGCCCTCCCACCGATAGGTGGCGCTGTGGGCGCGGCCGCGCCGTGCGGCCACTCTTCGCTGCGCTCCTCGGTCGTGACATGGCAGCCGGCCCCGCACTCTGACCTGCGCCCCGCGGTCTCCCCAGCAGCCAGCGCCCCGCTCCCTGCCCGTCGGTGAGGTTTCCCCGGCTCCCATGCAGAGAGATGTGGTTTATTTACCTGCTGAGCTGGCTGTCGCTGCTGATCCAGGTGTCCTTCGTCACTCTCGCGATAGGTAAGTGGCCTTTCGGCCTGTTAGCACAGCGGGCTAATGCTAGCCTGCCGAGGATTCCGGGAGGAGGGGCGCCGCTTACCTCCGGAACCCCCGGGGCTTTGACAGCCGTGGCCGGCTGGGCTGATGAGCGCTCATCGCCGCACACGACCAGCGAGAAACCGCCGCTTATTCCTCGAAGCTGCGGTGGCTGGCTATCTATCGATTTAGCTAGCTAGCTAATTTCCAGCTAGCTCTGCTGTTATCACCTGCTAGCCCTGTTGTTAGCATAAACACAGGCAGGAAGTTCCGGTGATGCGTGTCCCTGCGGCGACCCGGACGGCACCGGGCACCGGGCACCGGGCACCGGGCACCGGGCACCGGGCACCGGGCACCGGGCACCGGGCTGCGGCTTACCGTAAGCACCCGGAGGCAGCGCGGCGCCAAGCTAACCTAGCATGAGTGTGTGTTTGTGTGTGAGTGTGTGTCTACGGTTCGCAGCCCGGCCTGCCCACAGGTGTGTGAGCCTCACCTGGCCGGGACCTGCGCAGGGTTCGGACGTTTGTGCGACCTGGACACGGCCATTTGAACATGTGTGTGTCCTGCAGAGATCTGCTCACACAGCTTTCAGGTGTGCTGACCTTCATACCAGGGCTGCCACAGTTACTGGCTTCATCCAGATTATTTAATTTGCACAGTGACTCAATCCCACCCACGAGCATGAACACCATCAGGTGTCAGAGCCACGTCCACCGGGGTGTGTGGCTCCAAACAACACTCCAGCTTCTGGATGGGATCTTTGTGTCAGGTGAACACCAGATGGTGCGAGGCGGCGACAGGAGGTTGTCGTCACACTCTGCAGGAAGGAGTTTTCCTTTCGGCGGAGCACTTCCTGTTTGGAGAGCCACGTCAACGCCAGGCAGGCGTCAGTCTGCAGGGACTCTCCACCAGCGAATGTCAACAAGGGAGTGTGTGTTTTGAAAGGAGCGCGGCCTTCTGTCAGCAGCCTTTGCTCCGCCGAGTGAAACCTGCTAATCATGAGCGGGTATTAATGGCGGCTAATCTGAACTAATCCTCCTGGGTCATCTGATGAAGGCCAGCCCTGCCTCAATTCCATCCCATTCATTAGACCTGTGTGTGTGTGTGTGTGTGTGTGTGTTCTCCCCAGCTGCTGGCCTGTACTACCTGGCAGAGCTCATAGAGGAGTACACTGTGGCAACCAGCCGGATCATCAAGTACATGATCCTGGTAAGAAGTTCCTCTGTGTGTGTGTGTGTGTGTGTGTGTGTGTGTGTGTGTGTGTGTGTGTGTGTCAGCTGCTGACCCTGCTGTGCCCTCAGTTCTCCACAGGTGTGCTGGCTGCTCTGTACATCTTTGAAGGCTTCCCGGTGCTGATGGTCGGCGTGGGCCTCTTCACCAACCTGGTGTACTTCGGCCTGCTGCAGACGTTCCCCTACATCCTGCTCAGCTCCCCGAACTTCATCCTGTCCTGCGGTGACTCCTCCTCTTCTTCTAAGCCGTTGCCATGCTAACGCTAGCCTACTTAGTGTTAGCTAACACGGTTAGCCAGCTGTGCTAATGTAGTGAGTACGCCAGGGATCTTCTGAGGGTGCCTGCTGGTGTGTGAGCTAGATGCTAAGCTAATCTAGCATGTGTGTCTGGGATGGCTCGGAGGTCCCGGTTGTCCGGGGCGACGGACGGGACGCTAGGAAACCTTCTCAAAGTGGTTTGTGGGAATGGGCCGCTCCGTCGGGTACGCGGGAGGGAGGGAGGAAGTGACCTGATCTCTTGCCGTCCTCCTGACGGGGCTGTTCTTTGTGTTGCGGCTGCAGTCCTGGTGGTGGTCAACCATTACATGGCCTTCCAGTTCTTCGCCCAGGAATATTACCCCTTCTCTGAGGTAGAGCCCCGCCTCCGCCCGCCCGCCGCGGCGTCCGAGGCGGCGCCCTGTCTAAGACGTCTGTGCGCCCCCAGGTGCTGGCCTACTTCACCATCTGCCTGTGGGTCATCCCCTTCGCCTTCTTCGTCTCGCTGTCGGCAGGAGAAAACGTGCTTCCGTCCACCATGCAGCAGCAGGGAGGTACGTCTGTGGACCAGGGCTTGGGGGTCCGGGGGGGTCCAGGAGGGTCCAGGAGGGTTCAGGAGGGTTCAGGAGGTCCAGGAGGGTCCAGGGGGTCCAGGAGGGTCCAGGGGGTCCAGGAGGGTCCAGGGGGTTCAGGTGTGTCCTCTGTGTCTCCAGACGACGTGGTGTCCAATTACTTCACCAAGGGGAAGCGAGGGAAGCGCTCGGGGATCCTGCTGGTCTTCTCCTTCCTGAAGGAGGCGGTACTTCCCAGCCGCCAGAAAATGTACTGAGGGGGCGGGGCCTGTGAGGGGCGGAGCCTGGAAGGAGTGGCGGCCGGCCGAGCGCCGACCCCTGCAGGACCAGCCCTCATTGGTTCATCCGCAGTGACGTCACCCGCCACAGGGGGGCGACCTCAGAACCCCCACTCACATAGGACTTTTTTAACACTATGGCATTGGAAGGTGTGTGTGTGTGTGTGTGTGTGTGTGTGTGTGTGCGTGCGTGCGTGAGCAGATGTTTATGTGCGTGTGTGTCGAGGCTCTGGAGCTCGGCGGCAGCCAATCATCTGTCAGGACCAGGTGATGTCGCTGCTTGAAGATCCGAGGCGGACTGAGCGAGCGCAGCGGCCCCGGGCCTTCAAAGATGGCGGCGGCGTGGCGGCTGCTGGATGTCAGAGACGTGTTTAACTTGTGATTTTCAATAAACGATTCCCGAGCGCTTCCATGGAGGCCCCGCCTCAGCGTGTACGCCTCCTTCCTTCACGCCGCCTCAGCGTGTACGCCTCCTTCCTTCACGCCGCCGCCCTCAGGGCTCTGCTGCAGGACCTGGAGCTCCAGGTCAGGTTCTTGTCGCTGTGGTCTTCACACCAAGACAGCAGAGGAAAGGAAGGAGCCACAGGAGGTGGAGGATAAACACACACACACACACACACTGTCCACAGAGTGCTGGTGAGCCGGATGGTGAGAACTACAAGTATGGCGTCCGTGTCGTCATGTGACCGGTGTGTCACATGACACTGCTGCTTAATGACGAGTCATGCAAAAGGTGACCGTCAGGGTTTATTTCAGCGTCTGTGATTGGCCCGTCGGGTCCTCGCCCGCCCCCCCACTCCCGGTCATGCAGGTTCTCCTTGGGTGGATCTTCTGCATCAGCTCCCGGCGATGTTCCGAGGGTCTACCGGACCTCCATGGCCTCCAGACTCTCGGCCAGGTGCAGGGCCACCTCCGTCCAGGGGGAGGAGCCTCGCCGGGCCCCCCGTCCTCGGTGTCGGACCTGCAGGATGTCGGCCGGCCGGCCCGTCTGGGAGGCCATCCTGGGGGGGAAGGCTGCGGGGAACAGCGCCCTCCTCAGGAGGTCCGGGGGCAGGTCGGGGGCCGGCCGAGGCCGGGGGTCCCAGCGGGGGAGGAGCTGAGGGCGCCGGCCCCCCCGCAGCTCCACGCAGCCCAGGAGGTCGGGCCCCCCGGGGGGGCCGGGGGCGCTGTAGATGGCCCAGGGCCTGGGGGGGCCGGGCAGGGAGGCGGGACCTTCCCTCAACCTCCTCCTTCTCCTCGTCTCCAGAGGGTCGCCCACCTGGACCTGCCAGGAGAACCTCTGAGGGTTAGATGTTCCTGAAGAGCCTGCAGAACTCCAGAGGGGGACTGCTTCAGTGTGTGGCCTGGAGGAGTGTGTGTGTGTGTGTGTGTGTGTGTGAGCCCGACCTTCTCGTGCCTCCTCCTCTCCTCCATCAGATCTTCAAGCAGACGCTGGGTCTTCCTCCTCTCCTCGGCCTCCCTCCTCTTCTTCTCCTCCCACATGCAGCTCCTCAGGTACCTGCCGTCGATCGAAACTGAGTGTTTCCACGGAAACGCGAGCGTCACCCGGGAGTCGAACCCTCGGCCCTCTGGAAGTCACCTGACCACCTCCCTGTGTCGGCAGCAGCGGGCGGCGTCCAGCGCCGTGAGCCCGGCGCCGTCCCGCGCCCACACGTCGGCGCCGCCGCGCACCAGCAGGCGGACCTCCTCCAGGCGGCCGCCGCAGGACGCCCGGTGCAGCGCCGGCAGCACACACACCTTCAAAACACAACACCGTCAGCACGGACCTGCAGGAGGACCTGCAGGAGGACCTGCAGGAGGACCAGCAGGAGGACCAGCAGGAGGACCAGCAGGAGGACCAGCAGGAGGACCAGCAGGAGGACCAGCAGGAGGACCAGCAGGAGGACCTGCAGGAGGACCTGCAGGAGGACCAGCAGGAGGACCAGCAGGAGGACCTGCAGGAGGACCTGCAGGAGGAACACTGAGGCGGCCGCTGGCTTCTCCACCTGGACTCTCCTGGACGGTTCTCCTCCCTGGACCTCCATCGGGAGCCCGAGGAGGACGCGGGAACCAAGGGGCCTTCTCCACAACTGTGGACTCTGTTGACGGTTGCCATGGCAACAGGCCAACAACACACTCCAGGGAGGGGAGGGGCAGAGTCTGTGTGTGTGTGTGAAGTAAATGTCCCACTATGATCTCTAGTGGGGCTTCTGTGTGTGTGTGTGTGTGTTTGTGTGTGTGTGTGTGTGTGTGTGTGTGTGTGTGTGTGAGAGAAAGGGTACACTGTGATCATTGGTCACATGATCAGAGGCTCTTTCATCCTCAGCTCTTGTTTGTGAGTCAGTGTGTATGTGTGTGCATGCATGCCCGTGTGCATACATTTGCGTGACTGTGTGTGTGTGTGTGTGCATGTGTGTGTGTGTGACTGTGTGTGTGACTCTGTGTGTGTGTGTGTGTGTGTGTGTGTGTGTGCCCGGCAGAGGTTAGAACACAGTAATAAGACATGGAATCCTGAGCAGGTTCTTCATGCCTCCATGAGCTGCAGCTCTTTATATCCTTCTAAATGTTTTCCCTTCCTCCTCCTCCTCCTCCTCCTCTTCATCCTCTTCTTCTTCATCCTCTTCATCTTCATCGTCTCCCTCCTCCTCCCCTCCCCCCCCGGGCAGCAGTGTGTTCATGCAGGGAGAAACTCTGCAGCTTCATCTTTTACTCAGTGACCGAACGCCGACCTCCCTCTGCATCGAGGCCGGGGGCTGAGAGGAGGAGGAGGAGGATGAAGAGCGGCTGTTAACCCTTCAGGTGCCGCCGGCAGCGTCGGTCCTGGTCTGAGGAGGACGTGGTCCTCCTGGTCCAGGAGCTTCACAGACCTGGAACCACGACCAGCAGCACACCCTGTGGACAGCCAGGGGTTAATCCCAGCTCCAGGGTCAGCACACACACACACACACACACACACACATGCATATGTGCATGTCCATACACACACACATGCATACGTGCATGTCCATACACACACACACACACACACACGCACACTTGGACATGATGAAGACGGACAGTTGCAGGCGTGAAGACGCTCGTGTGACCTCCTCGCACGTTCAGATGAGATGCAACAAGATCACAGATCTAATGTGATGCGCACACACACACACATACACACACACACACGCACACGCACACACATACACACAGTGCATGTGATCCATGTAAGCTGGACTGCATGTGTCACGTTGGCTGTCAGTGAAAACACATCTGTGTGAACCTGTGACCACACACACACACACACACACACACACACACACACACACACGCTGCAGGTGTCAGGCTGCGGTTCTGGCCGTGAACGCAGAGAATCCAGGCAGCCCCAGGTTGGACCTCCTCAGGGTCCAGGTTCTCCTCCAGGAGAACCAGTTTCTGTGAGAACTTCAGCGGAGGTGAGATCCCTTCTGAGCCCGTCAGACCTTCATCAGAGGAGGCGGGGTCACAGGGCGGGCCGCCATCTTGGTTGTAGTTCTAAGCGAAGCGGCATCATGAGGGCGGGACTCCGGCTGTAAGAAGGAGGCGGAGCCGCCCATTCGCCGTCCGGAAGACGCCCAGAAGGGGGCGGAGCCTGCCGCCGGCGCCTGGGACCCTTAATCTGCTGCCGGCGGCGGCGGCGGCGGGTCAGGGCCCGGTCAGCCCTCCGTGACACCGCCCAGCCCGGCCCGCCGTCACCTCGCCTCTGCATCCGGCCGCCGCTGAACCGTGAAGGAGCGGCGCTCTGGGACGGCGGCGGGGCCGCGGGCCGCCGGGTCCTCCAGACCGCCGGCTTCATCAGCCCACTGCACACCAGAGGGCGCCCTGGAGACCAGGAGGAGACCTGGACACCTGGAGACCAGGAGGAGACCAGGAGGAGACCAGGAGGAGACCAGGAGGAGACCTGGGGGACATGAGGTGAAGGTGGACGACGGGTTGGAACCCGAGCGTCCGGCGGGCCGCCCTCAGTCCTGAACCATGGGGAGACCGGGGGGAGACCTGGAGGAGACCAGGCCTCCTCAACCCCCTGCAGGTGTTCGGACCCTGGAGGAACCTGGAGAACATGGATCCAACCGAGGACTCTGCATTTCAAGTGTGCTGGATCACTTTTCTGGACGGGACCTTCGTTCCTGTGTGGAGGTCTCCACGGCCGAGCCTCTCATTGGCGCCGCCTTGTTGAGGAGCGTCGAGAAGAACCAGGACGTCACGGAGACGCCCTGCCGCGGCCCGCTGTCGCCATGGCAACAGAGGCAGAGGTCGGAGGGTCTCCGGAGAGACGCGGCTCGAACTGTCGACCTCACCGCCGGAGAACTCGCGTTTGGTTTCCACGGTAACGGCGGCCCTTCCCGATTGGTCGACGCGTCCGGGAGTCCCAACCTCCTTCCCGGCTCGGGCTGGGGCCCGCTGTCGCCATGGCGACAGCCACGGCCCGTCTCCCGGGCAACGGAAGCTCCCGGAAATCAGCCCTCCGGCGAGAAGAACTGAACAGTCAGAACCCGCATGACCCTTCTGTCGCCGTGGCTGCGGTTGCCATGGCGACAACTTAGACCACCTGAGCCCAGATCTGAACCAAGAGCTGAACTGAAGTTCTGGGAGGTTCTCTCCTCTCCAGGTTCTGGCAGCAGCATCTGGGAGAAGGTCGTTTGCTTCGTGGAGAACTGGCTGCTCTGCGTTCTCTGGTGGATGTTCAAATGGACGTTCCTCAAACGTCTGATGAAGAACCGTCACTTTGGTTCTCGTCGTGTTTCAGAGGTGGGATCGACCCACGGGACCGCGGCGGTAAGGAAGCACCAGGACCAGATCGTGGGACGCTCGTGGAGCCCCAGGAGACGCCACCTTTATTGAAGCAGCAAAGCAAAGCCGAGACATCTGACCAATCAGAGGGCAGGAGACGGCCTGGCGGTCCGACCCGGGCCGGTCCGGACGGTTCCGCTCGCCGCCCTCTGAGAACCGCCGAAGCCCGTCCCGCCCATTAGCACGTTAGCACGTTAGCACATTTGCACGTTAGCGCGTGGGCCCACCGGGGCTCCTCAGGGCCGGACGTCGATGGTGGCCGCGCCGTGGACCTGCCGGAGGGCCGGGCAGTCCAGGGTGACGATGAGCCTGGTGGTGCCGACCCGGTGGGGGGCGAAGTGCTCGGTCCAGGTCAGCGACGCTCCCGCCGGGACCGAGCTGGAAGGAGAAGACCTCTTCAGGTTAAATGAAGTCCACGTCTCGGCGGAGAAGAGGCCGACGGGCCGGCCCACCTGTAGAACTTCCTCTTGGGAAGCAGCAGCGCAGGTCCTTCCATGCGGATGAAGACGCCCTCCAGGCCGAAGCTGAGGGGGTTCTTGAAGTGGACCCTCGCCGTCATCTCCTCGTGGACTCGACCGCTGCCAGTCACCTGGGGGTGGGGAGGAGAACATCTTGAACGTTTTAAAGGTATGCAAGAAAAATTCATGATTTTCTGGGAAATCTAAATTATTTTAGAAAACATTTCTGGACCAATTCTTGATTGCAAGTTTTACACCGAATGCCTGATTATATTTTTCTTATTCAAGGAATAATGTTTTGTTTTTTCTCAATAAATTCTACCCATTTTGAGCATTCAGGGATAATTTTCCAGATCGCCTCTTGCACAATTTTGGGTGTTCTAGAGAAATTCCTATGGGATTTGTCTATTCCGAAAATATTGACATTTTTGTGATTTTCAGATATTCTGATTTCATCATGCTTTGGTGATCAGAAATTTTTCTGGAGCAATAATTGCAAATTTGTCAAATTTTACAGTTAGACATGTGTAAATTTTCAGTGTTTATCTCAATATATTCTTCATGATTTTTAAGCGTTCTGGAATAATTCCCATCTGATTTTCAAAATTTTTCCAGATTGCCTCTTGGACATTTTTGGGTATTCTAGAGGAGCTCCTCAGTGATGGATTGAAAAAAAAACTCAACCAATTCTTGAGGAATCTAAAAACTTTTAAGCTAATTGCCATATTTTACTTTTTTTTCAGTGTTTTTCTAAATCAATATGTTTCTTAATTTTCTCTTTTTTTTTTTTTTTTTTTCGATTTTGATCACACTGTTGATTCCCTGGTGGTCTAGTGGTTAGGATTCGGCGCTCTCACCGCCGCGGCCCGGGTTCGATTCCCGGTCAGGGAATAATGTTTTTCCTCGATACCCATTTTGAGCATTCTAGGATAATTCTCAAATGATTTCCAGACACTTTTCCAGATCGCCTCTTGCACATGTCGTTCTGGACATTTTTGTGATTTTCAGATATTCTGATTTCATCATGCTTTGGTGATCAGAAATTTTTCTGGAGCAATAATTGCAAATTTGTCAAATTTTACAGTTAGACATGTGTAAATTTTCAGTGTTTATCTCAATATATTCTTCATGATTTTTATGCGTTCTGGAATAATTCCCATCTGATTTTCAAAAATTTTCCAGATTGCCTCTTGGACATTTTTGGGTATTCTAGAGGAGCTCCTCAGTGATGGATTGAAAAAAAAACTCAACCAATTCTTGAGAAATCTAAAAACTTTTAAGCTAATTGCCATTTTTTACTTTTTTTTCAGTGTTATTTTAAATCAATATGTTTCTTGATTTTCTCTTTTTTTTTTTTTTTTTTCGATCCTGATCACACCGTTGATTCCCTGGTGGTCTAGTGGTTAGGATTCGGCGCTCTCACCGCCGCGGCCCGGGTTCGATTCCCGGTCAGGGAATAATGTTTTTCCTCGATACCCATTTTGAGCATTCTAGGATAATTCTCAAATGATTTCCAGACACTTTTCCAGATCGCCTCTTGCACAATTTTGGGTGTTCTAGAGAAATTCCTATGGGATTTGTCTATTCCGAAAATATTGACATTTTTGTGATTTTCAGATATTCTGATTTCATCATGCTTTGGTGATCAGAAATTTTTCTGGAGCAATAATTGCAAATTTGTCAAATTTTACAGTTAGACATGTGTAAATTTTCAGTGTTTATCTCAATATATTCTTCATGATTTTTAAGCGTTCTGGAATAATTCCCATCTGATTTTCAAAATTTTTCCAGATTGCCTCTTGGACATTTTTGGGTATTCTAGAGGAGCTCCTCAGTGATGGATTGAAAAAAAAACTCAACCAATTCTTGAGGAATCTAAAAACTTTTAAGCTAATTGCCATATTTTACTTTTTTTTCAGTGTTTTTCTAAATCAATATGTTTCTTAATTTTCTCTTTTTTTTTTTTTTTTTTTCGATTTTGATCACACTGTTGATTCCCTGGTGGTCTAGTGGTTAGGATTCGGCGCTCTCACCGCCGCGGCCCGGGTTCGATTCCCGGTCAGGGAATAATGTTTTTCCTCGATACCCATTTTGAGCATTCTAGGATAATTCTCAAATGATTTCCAGACACTTTTCCAGATCGCCTCTTGCACATGTCGTTCTGGACATTTTTGTGATTTTCAGATATTCTGATTTCATCATGCTTTGGTGATCAGAAATTTTTCTGGAGCAATAATTGCAAATTTGTCAAATTTTACAGTTAGACATGTGTAAATTTTCAGTGTTTATCTCAATATATTCTTCATGATTTTTATGCGTTCTGGAATAATTCCCATCTGATTTTCAAAAATTTTCCAGATTGCCTCTTGGACATTTTTGGGTATTCTAGAGGAGCTCCTCAGTGATGGATTGAAAAAAAAACTCAACCAATTCTTGAGAAATCTAAAAACTTTTAAGCTAATTGCCATTTTTTACTTTTTTTTCAGTGTTATTTTAAATCAATATGTTTCTTGATTTTCTCTTTTTTTTTTTTTTTTTTTCGATCCTGATCACACCGTTGATTCCCTGGTGGTCTAGTGGTTAGGATTCGGCGCTCTCACCGCCGCGCCCCGGGTTCGATTCCCGGTCAGGGAATAATGTTTTTCCTCAATACCCATTTTGAGCATTCTAGGATAATTCTCAAATGATTTCCAGACACTTTTCCAGATCGCCTCTTGCACAATTTTGGGTGTTCTAGAGGAATTCCTATGGGATTTGTCTATTCCGAAAATATTGACATTTTTGTGATTTTCAGATATTCTGATTTCATCATGCTTTGGTGATCAGAAATTTTTCTGGAGCAATAATTGCAAATTTGTCAAATTTTACAGTTAGACATGTGTAAATTTTCAGTGTTTATCTCAATATATTCTTCATGATTTTTATGCGTTCTGGAATAATTCCCATCTGATTTTCAAAAATTTTCCAGATTGCCTCTTGGACATTTTTGGGTATTCTAGAGGAGCTCCTCAGTGATGGATTGAAAAAAAAACTCAACCAATTCTTGAGAAATC
The DNA here is from genome assembly GCF_037954325.1 of Fistularia commersonii. NCBI lineage: Eukaryota > Metazoa > Chordata > Actinopteri > Syngnathiformes > Fistulariidae > Fistularia > Fistularia commersonii. The sequence goes on along the minus strand of NC_141302.1, from coordinate 301,184 downwards.
TAAAAACTTCTAAGCTAATTGCCATTTTTTACTTTTTTTTCAGTGTTTTTTGAAATCAATATGTTTCTTGATTTTCTCTTTTTTTTTTTTTTTTTTCGATCCTGATCACACTGTTGATTTCCTGGTGGTCTAGTGGTTAGGATTCGGCGCTCTCACCGCCGCGGCCCGGGTTCGATTCCCGGTCAGGGAATAATGTTTTTCCTCGATACCCATTTTGAGCATTCTAGGATAATTCTCAAATGATTTCCAGACACTTTTCCAGATCGCCTCTTGCACAATTTTGGGTGTTCTAGAGAAATTCCTATGGGATTTGTCTATTCCGAAAATATTGACATTTTTGTGATTTTCAGATATTCTGATTTCATCATGCTTTGGTGATCAGAAATTTTTCTGGAGCAATAATTGCAAATTTGTCAAATTTTACAGTTAGACATGTGTAAATTTTCAGTGTTTATCTCAATATATTCTTCATGATTTTTAAGCGTTCTGGAATAATTCCCATCTGATTTTCAAAATTTTTCCAGATTGCCTCTTGGACATTTTTGGGTATTCTAGAGGAGCTCCTCAGTGATGGATTGAAAAAAAAACTCAACCAATTCTTGAGGAATCTAAAAACTTTTAAGCTAATTGCCATATTTTACTTTTTTTTCAGTGTTTTTCTAAATCAATATGTTTCTTAATTTTCTCTTTTTTTTTTTTTTTTTTTCGATTTTGATCACACTGTTGATTCCCTGGTGGTCTAGTGGTTAGGATTCGGCGCTCTCACCGCCGCGGCCCGGGTTCGATTCCCGGTCAGGGAATAATGTTTTTCCTCGATACCCATTTTGAGCATTCTAGGATAATTCTCAAATGATTTCCAGACACTTTTCCAGATCGCCTCTTGCACATGTCGTTCTGGACATTTTTGTGATTTTCAGATATTCTGATTTCATCATGCTTTGGTGATCAGAAATTTTTCTGGAGCAATAATTGCAAATTTGTCAAATTTTACAGTTAGACATGTGTAAATTTTCAGTGTTTATCTCAATATATTCTTCATGATTTTTATGCGTTCTGGAATAATTCCCATCTGATTTTCAAAAATTTTCCAGATTGCCTCTTGGACATTTTTGGGTATTCTAGAGGAGCTCCTCAGTGATGGATTGAAAAAAAAACTCAACCAATTCTTGAGAAATCTAAAAACTTTTAAGCTAATTGCCATTTTTTACTTTTTTTTCAGTGTTATTTTAAATCAATATGTTTCTTGATTTTCTCTTTTTTTTTTTTTTTTTTTCGATCCTGATCACACCGTTGATTCCCTGGTGGTCTAGTGGTTAGGATTCGGCGCTCTCACCGCCGCGCCCCGGGTTCGATTCCCGGTCAGGGAATAATGTTTTTCCTCAATACCCATTTTGAGCATTCTAGGATAATTCTCAAATGATTTCCAGACACTTTTCCAGATCGCCTCTTGCACAATTTTGGGTGTTCTAGAGGAATTCCTATGGGATTTGTCTATTCCGAAAATATTGACATTTTTGTGATTTTCAGATATTCTGATTTCATCATGCTTTGGTGATCAGAAATTTTTCTGGAGCAATAATTGCAAATTTGTCAAATTTTACAGTTAGACATGTGTAAATTTTCAGTGTTTATCTCAATATATTCTTCATGATTTTTAAGCGTTCTGGAATAATTCCCATCTGATTTTCAAAATTTTTCCAGATTGCCTCTTGGACATTTTTGGGTATTCTAGAGGAGCTCCTCAGTGATGGATTGAAAAAAAAACTCAACCAATTCTTGAGGAATCTAAAAACTTTTAAGCTAATTGCCATATTTTACTTTTTTTTCAGTGTTTTTCTAAATCAATATGTTTCTTAATTTTCTCTTTTTTTTTTTTTTTTTTTCGATTTTGATCACACTGTTGATTCCCTGGTGGTCTAGTGGTTAGGATTCGGCGCTCTCACCGCCGCGGCCCGGGTTCGATTCCCGGTCAGGGAATAATGTTTTTCCTCGATACCCATTTTGAGCATTCTAGGATAATTCTCAAATGATTTCCAGACACTTTTCCAGATCGCCTCTTGCACATGTCGTTCTGGACATTTTTGTGATTTTCAGATATTCTGATTTCATCATGCTTTGGTGATCAGAAATTTTTCTGGAGCAATAATTGCAAATTTGTCAAATTTTACAGTTAGACATGTGTAAATTTTCAGTGTTTATCTCAATATATTCTTCATGATTTTTATGCGTTCTGGAATAATTCCCATCTGATTTTCAAAAATTTTCCAGATTGCCTCTTGGACATTTTTGGGTATTCTAGAGGAGCTCCTCAGTGATGGATTGAAAAAAAAACTCAACCAATTCTTGAGAAATCTAAAAACTTTTAAGCTAATTGCCATTTTTTACTTTTTTTTCAGTGTTATTTTAAATCAATATGTTTCTTGATTTTCTCTTTTTTTTTTTTTTTTTTCGATCCTGATCACACCGTTGATTCCCTGGTGGTCTAGTGGTTAGGATTCGGCGCTCTCACCGCCGCGGCCCGGGTTCGATTCCCGGTCAGGGAATAATGTTTTTCCTCGATACCCATTTTGAGCATTCTAGGATAATTCTCAAATGATTTCCAGACACTTTTCCAGATCGCCTCTTGCACAATTTTGGGTGTTCTAGAGAAATTCCTATGGGATTTGTCTATTCCGAAAATATTGACATTTTTGTGATTTTCAGATATTCTGATTTCATCATGCTTTGGTGATCAGAAATTTTTCTGGAGCAATAATTGCAAATTTGTCAAATTTTACAGTTAGACATGTGTAAATTTTCAGTGTTTATCTCAATATATTCTTCATGATTTTTAAGCGTTCTGGAATAATTCCCATCTGATTTTCAAAATTTTTCCAGATTGCCTCTTGGACATTTTTGGGTATTCTAGAGGAGCTCCTCAGTGATGGATTGAAAAAAAAACTCAACCAATTCTTGAGGAATCTAAAAACTTTTAAGCTAATTGCCATATTTTACTTTTTTTTCAGTGTTTTTCTAAATCAATATGTTTCTTAATTTTCTCTTTTTTTTTTTTTTTTTTTCGATTTTGATCACACTGTTGATTCCCTGGTGGTCTAGTGGTTAGGATTCGGCGCTCTCACCGCCGCGGCCCGGGTTCGATTCCCGGTCAGGGAATAATGTTTTTCCTCGATACCCATTTTGAGCATTCTAGGATAATTCTCAAATGATTTCCAGACACTTTTCCAGATCGCCTCTTGCACATGTCGTTCTGGACATTTTTGTGATTTTCAGATATTCTGATTTCATCATGCTTTGGTGATCAGAAATTTTTCTGGAGCAATAATTGCAAATTTGTCAAATTTTACAGTTAGACATGTGTAAATTTTCAGTGTTTATCTCAATATATTCTTCATGATTTTTATGCGTTCTGGAATAATTCCCATCTGATTTTCAAAAATTTTCCAGATTGCCTCTTGGACATTTTTGGGTATTCTAGAGGAGCTCCTCAGTGATGGATTGAAAAAAAAACTCAACCAATTCTTGAGAAATCTAAAAACTTTTAAGCTAATTGCCATTTTTTACTTTTTTTTCAGTGTTATTTTAAATCAATATGTTTCTTGATTTTCTCTTTTTTTTTTTTTTTTTTTCGATCCTGATCACACCGTTGATTCCCTGGTGGTCTAGTGGTTAGGATTCGGCGCTCTCACCGCCGCGCCCCGGGTTCGATTCCCGGTCAGGGAATAATGTTTTTCCTCAATACCCATTTTGAGCATTCTAGGATAATTCTCAAATGATTTCCAGACACTTTTCCAGATCGCCTCTTGCACAATTTTGGGTGTTCTAGAGGAATTCCTATGGGATTTGTCTATTCCGAAAATATTGACATTTTTGTGATTTTCAGATATTCTGATTTCATCATGCTTTGGTGATCAGAAATTTTTCTGGAGCAATAATTGCAAATTTGTCAAATTTTACAGTTAGACATGTGTAAATTTTCAGTGTTTATCTCAATATATTCTTCATGATTTTTATGCGTTCTGGAATAATTCCCATCTGATTTTCAAAAATTTTCCAGATTGCCTCTTGGACATTTTTGGGTATTCTAGAGGAGCTCCTCAGTGATGGATTGAAAAAAAAACTCAACCAATTCTTGAGAAATCTAAAAACTTCTAAGCTAATTGCCATTTTTTACTTTTTTTTCAGTGTTTTTTGAAATCAATATGTTTCTTGATTTTCTCTTTTTTTTTTTTTTTTTTCGATCCTGATCACACTGTTGATTTCCTGGTGGTCTAGTGGTTAGGATTCGGCGCTCTCACCGCCGCGGCCCGGGTTCGATTCCCGGTCAGGGAATAATGTTTTTCCTCGATACCCATTTTGAGCATTCTAGGATAATTCTCAAATGATTTCCAGACACTTTTCCAGATCGCCTCTTGCACAATTTTGGGTGTTCTAGAGAAATTCCTATGGGATTTGTCTATTCCGAAAATATTGACATTTTTGTGATTTTCAGATATTCTGATTTCATCATGCTTTGGTGATCAGAAATTTTTCTGGAGCAATAATTGCAAATTTGTCAAATTTTACAGTTAGACATGTGTAAATTTTCAGTGTTTATCTCAATATATTCTTCATGATTTTTAAGCGTTCTGGAATAATTCCCATCTGATTTTCAAAATTTTTCCAGATTGCCTCTTGGACATTTTTGGGTATTCTAGAGGAGCTCCTCAGTGATGGATTGAAAAAAAAACTCAACCAATTCTTGAGGAATCTAAAAACTTTTAAGCTAATTGCCATATTTTACTTTTTTTTCAGTGTTTTTCTAAATCAATATGTTTCTTAATTTTCTCTTTTTTTTTTTTTTTTTTTTCGATTTTGATCACACTGTTGATTCCCTGGTGGTCTAGTGGTTAGGATTCGGCGCTCTCACCGCCGCGGCCCGGGTTCGATTCCCGGTCAGGGAATAATGTTTTTCCTCGATACCCATTTTGAGCATTCTAGGATAATTCTCAAATGATTTCCAGACACTTTTCCAGATCGCCTCTTGCACATGTCGTTCTGGACATTTTTGTGATTTTCAGATATTCTGATTTCATCATGCTTTGGTGATCAGAAATTTTTCTGGAGCAATAATTGCAAATTTGTCAAATTTTACAGTTAGACATGTGTAAATTTTCAGTGTTTATCTCAATATATTCTTCATGATTTTTATGCGTTCTGGAATAATTCCCATCTGATTTTCAAAAATTTTCCAGATTGCCTCTTGGACATTTTTGGGTATTCTAGAGGAGCTCCTCAGTGATGGATTGAAAAAAAAACTCAACCAATTCTTGAGAAATCTAAAAACTTTTAAGCTAATTGCCATTTTTTACTTTTTTTTCAGTGTTATTTTAAATCAATATGTTTCTTGATTTTCTCTTTTTTTTTTTTTTTTTTTCGATCCTGATCACACCGTTGATTCCCTGGTGGTCTAGTGGTTAGGATTCGGCGCTCTCACCGCCGCGGCCCGGGTTCGATTCCCGGTCAGGGAATAATGTTTTTCCTCAATACCCATTTTGAGCATTCTAGGATAATTCTCAAATGATTTCCAGACACTTTTCCAGATCGCCTCTTGCACAATTTTGGGTGTTCTAGAGGAATTCCTATGGGATTTGTCTATTCCGAAAATATTGACATTTTTGTGATTTTCAGATATTCTGATTTCATCATGCTTTGGTGATCAGAAATTTTTCTGGAGCAATAATTGCAAATTTGTCAAATTTTACAGTTAGACATGTGTAAATTTTCAGTGTTTATCTCAATATATTCTTCATGATTTTTATGCGTTCTGGAATAATTCCCATCTGATTTTCAAAAATTTTCCAGATTGCCTCTTGGACATTTTTGGGTATTCTAGAGGAGCTCCTCAGTGATGGATTGAAAAAAAAACTCAACCAATTCTTGAGAAATCTAAAAACTTTTAAGCTAATTGCCATTTTTTACTTTTTTTTCAGTGTTTTTCTAAATCAATATGTTTCTTAATTTTCTCTTTTTTTTTTTTTTTTCGATTTTGATCACACTGTTGATTCCCTGGTGGTCTAGTGGTTAGGATTCGGCGCTCTCACCGCCGCGGCCCGGGTTCGATTCCCGGTCAGGGAATAATGTTTTTCCTCAATACCCATTTTGAGCATTCTAGGATAATTCTCAAATGATTTCCAGACACTTTTCCAGATCGCCTCTTGCACAATTTTGGGTGTTCTAGAGGAATTCCTATGGGATTTGTCTATTCCGAAAATATTGACATTTTTGTGATTTTCAGATATTCTGATTTCATCATGCTTTGGTGATCAGAAATTTTTCTGGAGCAATAATTGCAAATTTGTCAAATTTTACAGTTAGACATGTGTAAATTTTCAGTGTTTATCTCAATATATTCTTCATGATTTTTATGCGTTCTGGAATAATTCCCATCTGATTTTCAAAATTTTTCCAGATTGCCTCTTGGACATTTTTGGGTATTCTAGAGGAGCTCCTCAGTGATGGATTGAAAAAAAAACCCAACCAATTCTTGAGAAATCTAAAAACTTTTAAGCTAATTGCCATTTTTTACTTTTTTTTCAGTGTTTTTCTAAATCAATATGTTTCTTAATTTTCTTTTTTTTTTTTTTTTTCGATTTTGATCACACTGTTGATTCCCTGGTGGTCTAGTGGTTAGGATTCGGCGCTCTCACCGCCGCGGCCCGGGTTCGATTCCCGGTCAGGGAATAGTGTTTTTTCCTCAATACCCATTTTGAGCATTCTAGGATAATTCTCAAATGATTTCCAGACACTTTTCCAGATCGCCTCTTGCACAATTTTGGGTGTTCTAGAGGAATTCCTATGGGATTTGTCTATTCCGAAAATATTGACATTTTTGTGATTTTCAGATATTCTGATTTCATCATGCTTTGGTGATCAGAAATTTTTCTGGAGCAATAATTGCAAATTTGTCAAATTTTACAGTTAGACATGTGTAAATTTTCAGTGTTTATCTCAATATATTCTTCATGATTTTTATGCGTTCTGGAATAATTCCCATCTGATTTTCAAAAATTTTCCAGATTGCCTCTTGGACATTTTTGGGTATTCTAGAGGAGCTCCTCAGTGATGGATTGAAAAAAAAACTCAACCAATTCTTGAGAAATCTAAAAACTTTTAAGCTAATTGCCATTTTTTACTTTTTTTTCAGTGTTATTTTAAATCAATATGTTTCTTGATTTTCTCTTTTTTTTTTTTTTTTTTTCGATCCTGATCACACCGTTGATTCCCTGGTGGTCTAGTGGTTAGGATTCGGCGCTCTCACCGCCGCGGCCCGGGTTCGATTCCTGGTCAGGGAATAATGTTTTTCCTCGATACCCATTTTGAGCATTCTAGGATAATTCTCAAATGATTTCCAGACACTTTTCCAGATCGCCTCTTGCACAATTTTGGGTGTTCTAGAGGAATTCCTATGGGATTTGTCTATTCCGAAAATATTGACATTTTTGTGATTTTCAGATATTCTGATTTCATCATGCTTTGGTGATCAGAAATTTTTCTGGAGCAATAATTGCAAATTTGTCAAATTTTACAGTTAGACATGTGTAAATTTTCAGTGTTTATCTCAATATATTCTTCATGATTTTTATGCGTTCTGGAATAATTCCCATCTGATTTTCAAAATTTTTCCAGATTGCCTCTTGGACATTTTTGGGTATTCTAGAGGAGCTCCTCAGTGATGGATTGAAAAAAAAATCAACCAATTCTTGAGAAATCTAAAAACTTTTAAGCTAATTGCCATATTTTACTTTTTTTTCAGTGTTTTTCTAAATCAATATGTTTCTTAATTTTCTCTTTTTTTTTTTTTTTTCGATTTTGATCACACTGTTGATTCCCTGGTGGTCTAGTGGTTAGGATTCGGCGCTCTCACCGCCGCGGCCCGGGTTCGATTCCCGGTCAGGGAATAATGTTTTTCCTCAATACCCATTTTGAGCATTCTAGGATAATTCTCAAATGATTTCCAGACACTTTTCCAGATCGCCTCTTGCACAATTTTGGGTGTTCTAGAGGAATTCCTATGGGATTTGTCTATTCCGAAAATATTGACATTTTTGTGATTTTCAGATATTCTGATTTCATCATGCTTTGGTGATCAGAAATTTTTCTGGAGCAATAATTGCAAATTTGTCAAATTTTACAGTTAGACATGTGTAAATTTTCAGTGTTTATCTCAATATATTCTTCATGATTTTTATGCGTTCTGGAATAATTCCCATCTGATTTTCAAAAATTTTCCAGATTGCCTCTTGGACATTTTTGGGTATTCTAGAGGAGCTCCTCAGTGATGGATTGAAAAAAAAACTCAACCAATTCTTGAGAAATCTAAAAACTTTTAAGCTAATTGCCATTTTTTACTTTTTTTTCAGTGTTTTTCTAAATCAATATGTTTCTTAATTTTCTCTTTTTTTTTTTTTTTTCGATTTTGATCACACTGTTGATTCCCTGGTGGTCTAGTGGTTAGGATTCGGCGCTCTCACCGCCGCGGCCCGGGTTCGATTCCCGGTCAGGGAATAATGTTTTTCCTCAATACCCATTTTGAGCATTCTAGGATAATTCTCAAATGATTTCCAGACACTTTTCCAGATCGCCTCTTGCACAATTTTGGGTGTTCTAGAGGAATTCCTATGGGATTTGTCTATTCCGAAAATATTGACATTTTTGTGATTTTCAGATATTCTGATTTCATCATGCTTTGGTGATCAGAAATTTTTCTGGAGCAATAATTGCAAATTTGTCAAATTTTACAGTTAGACATGTGTAAATTTTCAGTGTTTATCTCAATATATTCTTCATGATTTTTATGCGTTCTGGAATAATTCCCATCTGATTTTCAAAAATTTTCCAGATTGCCTCTTGGACATTTTTGGGTATTCTAGAGGAGCTCCTCAGTGATGGATTGAAAAAAAAACTCAACCAATTCTTGAGAAATCTAAAAACTTTTAAGCTAATTGCCATATTTTACTTTTTTTTCAGTGTTTTTCTAAATCAATATGTTTCTTAATTTTCTCTTTTTTTTTTTTTTCGATTTTGATCACACTGTTGATTCCCTGGTGGTCTAGTGGTTAGGATTCGGCGCTCTCACCGCCGCGGCCCGGGTTCGATTCCCGGTCAGGGAATAATGTTTTTCCTCAATACCCATTTTGAGCATTCTAGGATAATTCTCAAATGATTTCCAGACACTTTTCCAGATCGCCTCTTGCACAATTTTGGGTGTTCTAGAGGAATTCCTATGGGATTTGTCTATTCCGAAAATATTGACATTTTTGTGATTTTCAGATATTCTGATTTCATCATGCTTTGGTGATCAGAAATTTTCTGGAGCAATAATTGCAAATTTGTCAAATTTTACAGTTAGACATGTGTAAATTTTCAGTGTTTATCTCAATATATTCTTCATGATTTTTATGCGTTCTGGAATAATTCCCATCTGATTTTCAAAATTTTTCCAGATTGCCTCTTGGACATTTTTGGGTATTCTAGAGGAGCTCCTCAGTGATGGATTGAAAAAAAAACTCAACCAATTCTTGAGAAATCTAAAAACTTTTAAGCTAATTGCCATTTTTTACTTTTTTTTCAGTGTTTTTCTAAATCAATATGTTTCTTAATTTTCTCTTTTTTTTTTTTTTTTCGATTTTGATCACACTGTTGATTCCCTGGTGGTCTAGTGGTTAGGATTCGGCGCTCTCACCGCCGCGGCCCGGGTTCGATTCCCGGTCAGGGAATAATGTTTTTCCTCAATACCCATTTTGAGCATTCTAGGATAATTCTCAAATGATTTCCAGACACTTTTCCAGATCGCCTCTTGCACAATTTTGGGTGTTCTAGAGGAATTCCTATGGGATTTGTCTATTCCGAAAATATTGACATTTTTGTGATTTTCAGATATTCTGATTTCATCATGCTTTGGTGATCAGAAATTTTTCTGGAGCAATAATTGCAAATTTGTCAAATTTTACAGTTAGACATGTGTAAATTTTCAGTGTTTATCTCAATATATTCTTCATGATTTTTATGCGTTCTGGAATAATTCCCATCTGATTTTCAAAATTTTTCCAGATTGCCTCTTGGACATTTTTGGGTATTCTAGAGGAGCTCCTCAGTGATGGATTGAAAAAAAAATCAACCAATTCTTGAGAAATCTAAAAACTTTTAAGCTAATTGCCATTTTTTACTTTTTTTTCAGTGTTTTTCTAAATCAATATGTTTCTTAATTTTCTCTTTTTTTTTTTTTTTTCGATTTTGATCACACTGTTGATTCCCTGGTGGTCTAGTGGTTAGGATTCGGCGCTCTCACCGCCGCGGCCCGGGTTCGATTCCCGGTCAGGGAATAATGTTTTTCCTCAATACCCATTTTGAGCATTCTAGGATAATTCTCAAATGATTTCCAGACACTTTTCCAGATCGCCTCTTGCACAATTTTGGGTGTTCTAGAGGAATTCCTATGGGATTTGTCTATTCCGAAAATATTGACATTTTTGTGATTTTCAGATATTCTGATTTCATCATGCTTTGGTGATCAGAAATTTTTCTGGAGCAATAATTGCAAATTTGTCAAATTTTACAGTTAGACATGTGTAAATTTTCAGTGTTTATCTCAATATATTCTTCATGATTTTTATGCGTTCTGGAATAATTCCCATCTGATTTTCAAAATTTTTCCAGATTGCCTCTTGGACATTTTTGGGTATTCTAGAGGAGCTCCTCAGTGATGGATTGAAAAAAAAACTCAACCAATTCTTGAGAAATCTAAAAACTTTTAAGCTAATTGCCATTTTTTACTTTTTTTTCAGTGTTTTTCTAAATCAATATGTTTCTTAATTTTCTCTTTTTTTTTTTTTTTTCGATTTTGATCACACTGTTGATTCCCTGGTGGTCTAGTGGTTAGGATTCGGCGCTCTCACCGCCGCGGCCCGGGTTCGATTCCCGGTCAGGGAATAATGTTTTTCCTCAATACCCATTTTGAGCATTCTAGGATAATTCTCAAATGATTTCCAGACACTTTTCCAGATCGCCTCTTGCACAATTTTGGGTGTTCTAGAGGAATTCCTATGGGATTTGTCTATTCCGAAAATATTGACATTTTTGTGATTTTCAGATATTCTGATTTCATCATGCTTTGGTGATCAGAAATTTTTCTGGAGCAATAATTGCAAATTTGTCAAATTTTACAGTTAGACATGTGTAAATTTTCAGTGTTTATCTCAATATATTCTTCATGATTTTTATGCGTTCTGGAATAATTCCCATCTGATTTTCAAAAATTTTCCAGATTGCCTCTTGGACATTTTTGGGTATTCTAGAGGAGCTCCTCAGTGATGGATTGAAAAAAAAACTCAACCAATTCTTGAGAAATCTAAAAACTTTTAAGCTAATTGCCATTTTTTACTTTTTTTTCAGTGTTTTTCTAAATCAATATGTTTCTTAATTTTCTCTTTTTTTTTTTTTTTTCGATTTTGATCACACTGTTGATTCCCTGGTGGTCTAGTGGTTAGGATTCGGCGCTCTCACCGCCGCGGCCCGGGTTCGATTCCCGGTCAGGGAATAATGTTTTTCCTCAATACCCATTTTGAGCATTCTAGGATAATTCTCAAATGATTTCCAGACACTTTTCCAGATCGCCTCTTGCACAATTTTGGGTGTTCTAGAGGAATTCCTATGGGATTTGTCTATTCCGAAAATATTGACATTTTTGTGATTTTCAGATATTCTGATTTCATCATGCTTTGGTGATCAGAAATTTTTCTGGAGCAATAATTGCAAATTTGTCAAATTTTACAGTTAGACATGTGTAAATTTTCAGTGTTTATCTCAATATATTCTTCATGATTTTTATGCGTTCTGGAATAATTCCCATCTGATTTTCAAAAATTTTCCAGATTGCCTCTTGGACATTTTTGGGTATTCTAGAGGAGCTCCTCAGTGATGGATTGAAAAAAAAACTCAACCAATTCTTGAGAAATCTAAAAACTTTTAAGCTAATTGCCATTTTTTACTTTTTTTTCAGTGTTATTTTAAATCAATATGTTTCTTGATTTTCTCTTTTTTTTTTTTTTTTTTTCGATTTTGATCACACTGTTGATTCCCTGGTGGTCTAGTGGTTAGGATTCGGCGCTCTCACCGCCGCGGCCCGGGTTCGATTCCTGGTCAGGGAATAATGTTTTTCCTCGATACCCATTTTGAGCATTCTAGGATAATTCTCAAATGATTTCCAGACACTTTTCCAGATCGCCTCTTGCACAATTTTGGGTGTTCTAGAGGAATTCCTATGGGATTTGTCTATTCCGAAAATATTGACATTTTTGTGATTTTCAGATATTCTGATTTCATCATGCTTTGGTGATCAGAAATTTTCTGGAGCAATAATTGCAAATTTGTCAAATTTTACAGTTAGACATGTGTAAATTTTCAGTGTTTATCTCAATATATTCTTCATGATTTTTATGCGTTCTGGAATAATTCCCATCTGATTTTCAAAAATTTTCCAGATTGCCTCTTGGACATTTTTGGGTATTCTAGAGGAGCTCCTCAGTGATGGATTGAAAAAAAAACTCAACCAATTCTTGAGAAATCTAAAAACTTTTAAGCTAATTGCCATTTTTTACTTTTTTTTCAGTGTTTTTTGAAATCAATATGTTTCTTGATTTTCTCTTTTTTTTTTTTTTTTTTCGATCCTAATCACACTGTTGATTCCCTGGTGGTCTAGTGGTTAGGATTCGGCGCTCTCACCGCCGCGGCCCGGGTTCGATTCCCGGTCAGGGAATAATGTTTTTCCTCAATACCCATTTTGAGCATTCTCGGATAATTCTCAAATGATTTCCAGACACTTTTCCAGATCGCCTCTTGCACAATTTTGGGTGTTCTAGAGAAATTCCTATGGGATTTGTCTATTCCGAAAATATTGACATTTTTGTGATTTTCAGATATTCTGATTTCATCATGCTTTGGTGATCAGAAATTTTTCTGGAGCAATAATTGCAAATTTGTCAAATTTTACAGTTAGACATGTGTAAATTTTCAGTGTTTATCTCAATATATTCTTCATGATTTTTAAGCGTTCTGGAATAATTCCCATCTGATTTTCAAAATTTTTCCAGATTGCCTCTTGGACATTTTTGGGTATTCTAGAGGAGCTCCTCAGTGATGGATTGAAAAAAAAACTCAACCAATTCTTGAGGAATCTAAAACCTTTTAAGCTAATTGCCATATTTTACTTTTTTTTCAGTGTTTTTCTAAATCAATATGTTTCTTAATTTTCTCTTTTTTTTTTTTTTTTTTTCGATTTTGATCACACTGTTGATTCCCTGGTGGTCTAGTGGTTAGGATACGGCGCTCTCACCGCCGCGGCCCGGGTTCGATTCCCGGTCAGGGAATAATGTTTTTCCTCGATACCCATTTTGAGCATTCTAGGATAATTCTCAAATGATTTCCAGACACTTTTCCAGATCGCCTCTTGCACATGTCGTTCTGGACATTTTTGTGATTTTCAGATATTCTGATTTCATCATGCTTTGGTGATCAGAAATTTTTCTGGAGCAATAATTGCAAATTTGTCAAATTTTACAGTTAGACATGTGTAAATTTTCAGTGTTTATCTCAATATATTCTTCATGATTTTTATGCGTTCTGGAATAATTCCCATCTGATTTTCAAAAATTTTCCAGATTGCCTCTTGGACATTTTTGGGTATTCTAGAGGAGCTCCTCAGTGATGGATTGAAAAAAAAACTCAACCAATTCTTGAGAAATCTAAAAACTTTTAAGCTAATTGCCATTTTTTACTTTTTTTTCAGTGTTTTTCTAAATCAATATGTTTCTTAATTTTCTCTTTTTTTTTTTTTTTTCGATTTTGATCACACTGTTGATTCCCTGGTGGTCTAGTGGTTAGGATTCGGCGCTCTCACCGCCGCGGCCCGGGTTCGATTCCCGGTCAGGGAATAATGTTTTTCCTCAATACCCATTTTGAGCATTCTAGGATAATTCTCAAATGATTTCCAGACACTTTTCCAGATCGCCTCTTGCACAATTTTGGGTGTTCTAGAGGAATTCCTATGGGATTTGTCTATTCCGAAAATATTGACATTTTTGTGATTTTCAGATATTCTGATTTCATCATGCTTTGGTGATCAGAAATTTTTCTGGAGCAATAATTGCAAATTTGTCAAATTTTACAGTTAGACATGTGTAAATTTTCAGTGTTTATCTCAATATATTCTTCATGATTTTTATGCGTTCTGGAATAATTCCCATCTGATTTTCAAAATTTTTCCAGATTGCCTCTTGGACATTTTTGGGTATTCTAGAGGAGCTCCTCAGTGATGGATTGAAAAAAAAACCCAACCAATTCTTGAGAAATCTAAAAACTTTTAAGCTAATTGCCATTTTTTACTTTTTTTTCAGTGTTTTTCTAAATCAATATGTTTCTTAATTTTCTTTTTTTTTTTTTTTTTCGATTTTGATCACACTGTTGATTCCCTGGTGGTCTAGTGGTTAGGATTCGGCGCTCTCACCGCCGCGGCCCGGGTTCGATTCCCGGTCAGGGAATAGTGTTTTTTCCTCAATACCCATTTTGAGCATTCTAGGATAATTCTCAAATGATTTCCAGACACTTTTCCAGATCGCCTCTTGCACAATTTTGGGTGTTCTAGAGGAATTCCTATGGGATTTGTCTATTCCGAAAATATTGACATTTTTGTGATTTTCAGATATTCTGATTTCATCATGCTTTGGTGATCAGAAATTTTTCTGGAGCAATAATTGCAAATTTGTCAAATTTTACAGTTAGACATGTGTAAATTTTCAGTGTTTATCTCAATATATTCTTCATGATTTTTATGCGTTCTGGAATAATTCCCATCTGATTTTCAAAAATTTTCCAGATTGCCTCTTGGACATTTTTGGGTATTCTAGAGGAGCTCCTCAGTGATGGATTGAAAAAAAAACTCAACCAATTCTTGAGAAATCTAAAAACTTTTAAGCTAATTGCCATTTTTTACTTTTTTTTCAGTGTTATTTTAAATCAATATGTTTCTTGATTTTCTCTTTTTTTTTTTTTTTTTTTCGATCCTGATCACACCGTTGATTCCCTGGTGGTCTAGTGGTTAGGATTCGGCGCTCTCACCGCCGCGGCCCGGGTTCGATTCCTGGTCAGGGAATAATGTTTTTCCTCGATACCCATTTTGAGCATTCTAGGATAATTCTCAAATGATTTCCAGACACTTTTCCAGATCGCCTCTTGCACAATTTTGGGTGTTCTAGAGGAATTCCTATGGGATTTGTCTATTCCGAAAATATTGACATTTTTGTGATTTTCAGATATTCTGATTTCATCATGCTTTGGTGATCAGAAATTTTTCTGGAGCAATAATTGCAAATTTGTCAAATTTTACAGTTAGACATGTGTAAATTTTCAGTGTTTATCTCAATATATTCTTCATGATTTTTATGCGTTCTGGAATAATTCCCATCTGATTTTCAAAATTTTTCCAGATTGCCTCTTGGACATTTTTGGGTATTCTAGAGGAGCTCCTCAGTGATGGATTGAAAAAAAAATCAACCAATTCTTGAGAAATCTAAAAACTTTTAAGCTAATTGCCATATTTTACTTTTTTTTCAGTGTTTTTCTAAATCAATATGTTTCTTAATTTTCTCTTTTTTTTTTTTTTTTCGATTTTGATCACACTGTTGATTCCCTGGTGGTCTAGTGGTTAGGATTCGGCGCTCTCACCGCCGCGGCCCGGGTTCGATTCCCGGTCAGGGAATAATGTTTTTCCTCAATACCCATTTTGAGCATTCTAGGATAATTCTCAAATGATTTCCAGACACTTTTCCAGATCGCCTCTTGCACAATTTTGGGTGTTCTAGAGGAATTCCTATGGGATTTGTCTATTCCGAAAATATTGACATTTTTGTGATTTTCAGATATTCTGATTTCATCATGCTTTGGTGATCAGAAATTTTTCTGGAGCAATAATTGCAAATTTGTCAAATTTTACAGTTAGACATGTGTAAATTTTCAGTGTTTATCTCAATATATTCTTCATGATTTTTATGCGTTCTGGAATAATTCCCATCTGATTTTCAAAAATTTTCCAGATTGCCTCTTGGACATTTTTGGGTATTCTAGAGGAGCTCCTCAGTGATGGATTGAAAAAAAAACTCAACCAATTCTTGAGAAATCTAAAAACTTTTAAGCTAATTGCCATTTTTTACTTTTTTTTCAGTGTTTTTCTAAATCAATATGTTTCTTAATTTTCTCTTTTTTTTTTTTTTTTCGATTTTGATCACACTGTTGATTCCCTGGTGGTCTAGTGGTTAGGATTCGGCGCTCTCACCGCCGCGGCCCGGGTTCGATTCCCGGTCAGGGAATAATGTTTTTCCTCAATACCCATTTTGAGCATTCTAGGATAATTCTCAAATGATTTCCAGACACTTTTCCAGATCGCCTCTTGCACAATTTTGGGTGTTCTAGAGGAATTCCTATGGGATTTGTCTATTCCGAAAATATTGACATTTTTGTGATTTTCAGATATTCTGATTTCATCATGCTTTGGTGATCAGAAATTTTTCTGGAGCAATAATTGCAAATTTGTCAAATTTTACAGTTAGACATGTGTAAATTTTCAGTGTTTATCTCAATATATTCTTCATGATTTTTATGCGTTCTGGAATAATTCCCATCTGATTTTCAAAAATTTTCCAGATTGCCTCTTGGACATTTTTGGGTATTCTAGAGGAGCTCCTCAGTGATGGATTGAAAAAAAAACTCAACCAATTCTTGAGAAATCTAAAAACTTTTAAGCTAATTGCCATATTTTACTTTTTTTTCAGTGTTTTTCTAAATCAATATGTTTCTTAATTTTCTCTTTTTTTTTTTTTTCGATTTTGATCACACTGTTGATTCCCTGGTGGTCTAGTGGTTAGGATTCGGCGCTCTCACCGCCGCGGCCCGGGTTCGATTCCCGGTCAGGGAATAATGTTTTTCCTCAATACCCATTTTGAGCATTCTAGGATAATTCTCAAATGATTTCCAGACGCTTTTCCAGATCGCCTCTTGCACAATTTTGGGTGTTCTAGAGGAATTCCTATGGGATTTGTCTATTCCGAAAATATTGACATTTTTGTGATTTTCAGATATTCTGATTTCATCATGCTTTGGTGATCAGAAATTTTCTGGAGCAATAATTGCAAATTTGTCAAATTTTACAGTTAGACATGTGTAAATTTTCAGTGTTTATCTCAATATATTCTTCATGATTTTTATGCGTTCTGGAATAATTCCCATCTGATTTTCAAAAATTTTCCAGATTGCCTCTTGGACATTTTTGGGTATTCTAGAGGAGCTCCTCAGTGATGGATTGAAAAAAAAACTCAACCAATTCTTGAGAAATCTAAAAACTTTTAAGCTAATTGCCATTTTTTACTTTTTTTTCAGTGTTTTTCTAAATCAATATGTTTCTTAATTTTCTCTTTTTTTTTTTTTTTTCGATTTTGATCACACTGTTGATTCCCTGGTGGTCTAGTGGTTAGGATTCGGCGCTCTCACCGCCGCGGCCCGGGTTCGATTCCCGGTCAGGGAATAATGTTTTTCCTCAATACCCATTTTGAGCATTCTAGGATAATTCTCAAATGATTTCCAGACACTTTTCCAGATCGCCTCTTGCACAATTTTGGGTGTTCTAGAGGAATTCCTATGGGATTTGTCTATTCCGAAAATATTGACATTTTTGTGATTTTCAGATATTCTGATTTCATCATGCTTTGGTGATCAGAAATTTTTCTGGAGCAATAATTGCAAATTTGTCAAATTTTACAGTTAGACATGTGTAAATTTTCAGTGTTTATCTCAATATATTCTTCATGATTTTTATGCGTTCTGGAATAATTCCCATCTGATTTTCAAAATTTTTCCAGATTGCCTCTTGGACATTTTTGGGTATTCTAGAGGAGCTCCTCAGTGATGGATTGAAAAAAAAATCAACCAATTCTTGAGAAATCTAAAAACTTTTAAGCTAATTGCCATTTTTTACTTTTTTTTCAGTGTTTTTCTAAATCAATATGTTTCTTAATTTTCTCTTTTTTTTTTTTTTTTCGATTTTGATCACACTGTTGATTCCCTGGTGGTCTAGTGGTTAGGATTCGGCGCTCTCACCGCCGCGGCCCGGGTTCGATTCCCGGTCAGGGAATAATGTTTTTCCTCAATACCCATTTTGAGCATTCTAGGATAATTCTCAAATGATTTCCAGACACTTTTCCAGATCGCCTCTTGCACAATTTTGGGTGTTCTAGAGGAATTCCTATGGGATTTGTCTATTCCGAAAATATTGACATTTTTGTGATTTTCAGATATTCTGATTTCATCATGCTTTGGTGATCAGAAATTTTTCTGGAGCAATAATTGCAAATTTGTCAAATTTTACAGTTAGACATGTGTAAATTTTCAGTGTTTATCTCAATATATTCTTCATGATTTTTATGCGTTCTGGAATAATTCCCATCTGATTTTCAAAATTTTTCCAGATTGCCTCTTGGACATTTTTGGGTATTCTAGAGGAGCTCCTCAGTGATGGATTGAAAAAAAAACTCAACCAATTCTTGAGAAATCTAAAAACTTTTAAGCTAATTGCCATTTTTTACTTTTTTTTCAGTGTTTTTCTAAATCAATATGTTTCTTAATTTTCTCTTTTTTTTTTTTTTTTCGATTTTGATCACACTGTTGATTCCCTGGTGGTCTAGTGGTTAGGATTCGGCGCTCTCACCGCCGCGGCCCGGGTTCGATTCCCGGTCAGGGAATAATGTTTTTCCTCAATACCCATTTTGAGCATTCTAGGATAATTCTCAAATGATTTCCAGACACTTTTCCAGATCGCCTCTTGCACAATTTTGGGTGTTCTAGAGGAATTCCTATGGGATTTGTCTATTCCGAAAATATTGACATTTTTGTGATTTTCAGATATTCTGATTTCATCATGCTTTGGTGATCAGAAATTTTTCTGGAGCAATAATTGCAAATTTGTCAAATTTTACAGTTAGACATGTGTAAATTTTCAGTGTTTATCTCAATATATTCTTCATGATTTTTATGCGTTCTGGAATAATTCCCATCTGATTTTCAAAAATTTTCCAGATTGCCTCTTGGACATTTTTGGGTATTCTAGAGGAGCTCCTCAGTGATGGATTGAAAAAAAAACTCAACCAATTCTTGAGAAATCTAAAAACTTTTAAGCTAATTGCCATTTTTTACTTTTTTTTCAGTGTTTTTCTAAATCAATATGTTTCTTAATTTTCTCTTTTTTTTTTTTTTTTCGATTTTGATCACACTGTTGATTCCCTGGTGGTCTAGTGGTTAGGATTCGGCGCTCTCACCGCCGCGGCCCGGGTTCGATTCCCGGTCAGGGAATAATGTTTTTCCTCAATACCCATTTTGAGCATTCTAGGATAATTCTCAAATGATTTCCAGACACTTTTCCAGATCGCCTCTTGCACAATTTTGGGTGTTCTAGAGGAATTCCTATGGGATTTGTCTATTCCGAAAATATTGACATTTTTGTGATTTTCAGATATTCTGATTTCATCATGCTTTGGTGATCAGAAATTTTTCTGGAGCAATAATTGCAAATTTGTCAAATTTTACAGTTAGACATGTGTAAATTTTCAGTGTTTATCTCAATATATTCTTCATGATTTTTATGCGTTCTGGAATAATTCCCATCTGATTTTCAAAATTTTTCCAGATTGCCTCTTGGACATTTTTGGGTATTCTAGAGGAGCTCCTCAGTGATGGATTGAAAAAAAAACCCAACCAATTCTTGAGAAATCTAAAAACTTTTAAGCTAATTGCCATATTTTACTTTTTTTTCAGTGTTTTTCTAAATCAATATGTTTCTTAATTTTCTTTTTTTTTTTTTTTTTCGATTTTGATCACACTGTTGATTCCCTGGTGGTCTAGTGGTTAGGATTCGGCGCTCTCACCGCCGCGGCCCGGGTTCGATTCCCGGTCAGGGAATAGTGTTTTTTCCTCAATACCCATTTTGAGCATTCTAGGATAATTCTCAAATGATTTCCAGACACTTTTCCAGATCGCCTCTTGCACAATTTTGGGTGTTCTAGAGGAATTCCTATGGGATTTGTCTATTCCGAAAATATTGACATTTTTGTGATTTTCAGATATTCTGATTTCATCATGCTTTGGTGATCAGAAATTTTTCTGGAGCAATAATTGCAAATTTGTCAAATTTTACAGTTAGACATGTGTAAATTTTCAGTGTTTATCTCAATATATTCTTCATGATTTTTATGCGTTCTGGAATAATTCCCATCTGATTTTCAAAAATTTTCCAGATTGCCTCTTGGACATTTTTGGGTATTCTAGAGGAGCTCCTCAGTGATGGATTGAAAAAAAAACTCAACCAATTCTTGAGAAATCTAAAAACTTTTAAGCTAATTGCCATTTTTTACTTTTTTTTCAGTGTTATTTTAAATCAATATGTTTCTTGATTTTCTCTTTTTTTTTTTTTTTTTTTCGATCCTGATCACACCGTTGATTCCCTGGTGGTCTAGTGGTTAGGATTCGGCGCTCTCACCGCCGCGGCCCGGGTTCGATTCCTGGTCAGGGAATAATGTTTTTCCTCGATACCCATTTTGAGCATTCTAGGATAATTCTCAAATGATTTCCAGACACTTTTCCAGATCGCCTCTTGCACAATTTTGGGTGTTCTAGAGGAATTCCTATGGGATTTGTCTATTCCGAAAATATTGACATTTTTGTGATTTTCAGATATTCTGATTTCATCATGCTTTGGTGATCAGAAATTTTCTGGAGCAATAATTGCAAATTTGTCAAATTTTACAGTTAGACATGTGTAAATTTTCAGTGTTTATCTCAATATATTCTTCATGATTTTTATGCGTTCTGGAATAATTCCCATCTGATTTTCAAAAATTTTCCAGATTGCCTCTTGGACATTTTTGGGTATTCTAGAGGAGCTCCTCAGTGATGGATTGAAAAAAAAACTCAACCAATTCTTGAGAAATCTAAAAACTTTTAAGCTAATTGCCATTTTTTACTTTTTTTTCAGTGTTTTTTGAAATCAATATGTTTCTTGATTTTCTCTTTTTTTTTTTTTTTTTTCGATCCTGATCACACTGTTGATTCCCTGGTGGTCTAGTGGTTAGGATTCGGCGCTCTCACGCCGCGGCCCGTGTTCGATTCCCGGTCAGGGAATAATGTTTTTCCTCAATACCCATTTTGAGCATTCTCGGATAATTCTCAAATGATTTCCAGACACTTTTCCAGATCGCCTCTTGCACAATTTTGGGTGTTCTAGAGAAATTCCTATGGGATTTGTCTATTCCGAAAATATTGACATTTTTGTGATTTTCAGATATTCTGATTTCATCATGCTTTGGTGATCAGAAATTTTTCTGGAGCAATAATTGCAAATTTGTCAAATTTTACAGTTAGACATGTGTAAATTTTCAGTGTTTATCTCAATATATTCTTCATGATTTTTAAGCGTTCTGGAATAATTCCCATCTGATTTTCAAAATTTTTCCAGATTGCCTCTTGGACATTTTTGGGTATTCTAGAGGAGCTCCTCAGTGATGGATTGAAAAAAAAACTCAACCAATTCTTGAGGAATCTAAAACCTTTTAAGCTAATTGCCATATTTTACTTTTTTTTCAGTGTTTTTCTAAATCAATATGTTTCTTAATTTTCTCTTTTTTTTTTTTTTTTTTTCGATTTTGATCACACTGTTGATTCCCTGGTGGTCTAGTGGTTAGGATACGGCGCTCTCACCGCCGCGGCCCGGGTTCGATTCCCGGTCAGGGAATAATGTTTTTCCTCGATACCCATTTTGAGCATTCTAGGATAATTCTCAAATGATTTCCAGACACTTTTCCAGATCGCCTCTTGCACATGTCGTTCTGGACATTTTTGTGATTTTCAGATATTCTGATTTCATCATGCTTTGGTGATCAGAAATTTTTCTGGAGCAATAATTGCAAATTTGTCAAATTTTACAGTTAGACATGTGTAAATTTTCAGTGTTTATCTCAATATATTCTTCATGATTTTTATGCGTTCTGGAATAATTCCCATCTGATTTTCAAAAATTTTCCAGATTGCCTCTTGGACATTTTTGGGTATTCTAGAGGAGCTCCTCAGTGATGGATTGAAAAAAAAATCAACCAATTCTTGAGAAATCTAAAAACTTTTAAGCTAATTGCCATTTTTTACTTTTTTTTCAGTGTTATTTTAAATCAATATGTTTCTTGATTTTCTCTTTTTTTTTTTTTTTTTTTCGATCCTGATCACACCGTTGATTCCCTGGTGGTCTAGTGGTTAGGATTCGGCGCTCTCACCGCCGCGGCCCGGGTTCGATTCCCGGTCAGGGAATAATGTTTTTCCTCGATACCCATTTTGAGCATTCTAGGATAATTCTCAAATGATTTCCAGACACTTTTCCAGATCGCCTCTTGCACAATTTTGGGTGTTCTAGAGGAATTCCTATGGGATTTGTCTATTCCGAAAATATTGACATTTTTGTGATTTTCAGATATTCTGATTTCATCATGCTTTGGTGATCAGAAATTTTTCTGGAGCAATAATTGCAAATTTGTCAAATTTTACAGTTAGACATGTGTAAATTTTCAGTGTTTATCTCAATATATTCTTCATGATTTTTATGCGTTCTGGAATAATTCCCATCTGATTTTCAAAAATTTTCCAGATTGCCTCTTGGACATTTTTGGGTATTCTAGAGGAGCTCCTCAGTGATGGATTGAAAAAAAAACTCAACCAATTCTTGAGAAATCTAAAAACTTCTAAGCTAATTGCCATTTTTTACTTTTTTTTCAGTGTTTTTTGAAATCAATATGTTTCTTGATTTTCTCTTTTTTTTTTTTTTTTTTCGATCCTTATCACACTGTTGATTCCCTGGTGGTCTAGTGGTTAGGATTCGGCGCTCTCACCGCCGCGGCCCGGGTTCGATTCCCGGTCAGGGAATAATGTTTTTCCTCAATACCCATTTTGAGCATTCTCGGATAATTCTCAAATGATTTCCAGACACTTTTCCAGATCGCCTCTTGCACAATTTTGGGTGTTCTAGAGAAATTCCTATGGGATTTGTCTATTCCGAAAATATTGACATTTTTGTGATTTTCAGATATTCTGATTTCATCATGCTTTGGTGATCAGAAATTTTTCTGGAGCAATAATTGCAAATTTGTCAAATTTTACAGTTAGACATGTGTAAATTTTCAGTGTTTATCTCAATATATTCTTCATGATTTTTATGCGTTCTGGAATAATTCCCATCTGATTTTCAAAAATTTTCCAGATTGCCTCTTGGACATTTTTGGGTATTCTAGAGGAGCTCCTCAGTGATGGATTGAAAAAAAAACTCAACCAATTCTTGAGAAATCTAAAAACTTCTAAGCTAATTGCCATTTTTTACTTTTTTTTCAGTGTTTTTTGAAATCAATATGTTTCTTGATTTTCTCTTTTTTTTTTTTTTTTTTCGATCCTGATCACACTGTTGATTCCCTGGTGGTCTAGTGGTTAGGATTCGGCGCTCTCACCGCCGCGGCCCGGGTTCGATTCCCGGTCAGGGAATAATGTTTTTCCTCAATACCCATTTTGAGCATTCTCGGATAATTCTCAAATGATTTCCAGACACTTTTCCAGATCGCCTCTTGCACAATTTTGGGTGTTCTAGAGAAATTCCTATGGGATTTGTCTATTCCGAAAATATTGACATTTTTGTGATTTTCAGATATTCTGATTTCATCATGCTTTGGTGATCAGAAATTTTTCTGGAGCAATAATTGCAAATTTGTCAAATTTTACAGTTAGACATGTGTAAATTTTCAGTGTTTATCTCAATATATTCTTCATGATTTTTAAGCGTTCTGGAATAATTCCCATCTGATTTTCAAAATTTTTCCAGATTGCCTCTTGGACATTTTTGGGTATTCTAGAGGAGCTCCTCAGTGATGGATTGAAAAAAAAACTCAACCAATTCTTGAGGAATCTAAAAACTTTTAAGCTAATTGCCATATTTTACTTTTTTTTCAGTGTTTTTCTAAATCAATATGTTTCTTAATTTTCTCTTTTTTTTTTTTTTTTTTTCGATTTTGATCACACTGTTGATTCCCTGGTGGTCTAGTGGTTAGGATTCGGCGCTCTCACCGCCGCGGCCCGGGTTCGATTCCCGGTCAGGGAATAATGTTTTTCCTCAATACCCATTTTGAGCATTCTAGGATAATTCTCAAATGATTTCCAGACACTTTTCCAGATCGCCTCTTGCACATGTCGTTCTGGACATTTTTGTGATTTTCAGATATTCTGATTTCATCATGCTTTGGTGATCAGAAATTTTTCTGGAGCAATAATTGCAAATTTGTCAAATTTTACAGTTAGACATGTGTAAATTTTCAGTGTTTATCTCAATATATTCTTCATGATTTTTATGCGTTCTGGAATAATTCCCATCTGATTTTCAAAAATTTTCCAGATTGCCTCTTGGACATTTTTGGGTATTCTAGAGGAGCTCCTCAGTGATGGATTGAAAAAAAAACTCAACCAATTCTTGAGAAATCTAAAAACTTTTAAGCTAATTGCCATTTTTTACTTTTTTTTCAGTGTTTTTCTAAATCAATATGTTTCTTAATTTTCTCTTTTTTTTTTTTTTTTCGATTTTGATCACACTGTTGATTCCCTGGTGGTCTAGTGGTTAGGATTCGGCGCTCTCACCGCCGCGGCCCGGGTACGATTCCCGGTCAGGGAATAATGTTTTTCCTCAATACCCATTTTGAGCATTCTAGGATAATTCTCAAATGATTTCCAGACACTTTTCCAGATCGCCTCTTGCACAATTTTGGGTGTTCTAGAGGAATTCCTATGGGATTTGTCTATTCCGAAAATATTGACATTTTTGTGATTTTCAGATATTCTGATTTCATCATGCTTTGGTGATCAGAAATTTTTCTGGAGCAATAATTGCAAATTTGTCAAATTTTACAGTTAGACATGTGTAAATTTTCAGTGTTTATCTCAATATATTCTTCATGATTTTTATGCGTTCTGGAATAATTCCCATCTGATTTTCAAATTTTTTCCAGATTGCCTCTTGGACATTTTTGGGTATTCTAGAGGAGCTCCTCAGTGATGGATTGAAAAAAAAACTCAACCAATTCTTGAGAAATCTAAAAACTTTTAAGCTAATTGCCATATTTTACTTTTTTTTCAGTGTTTTTCTAAATCAATATGTTTCTTAATTTTCTCTTTTTTTTTTTTTTTTCGATTTTGATCACACTGTTGATTCCCTGGTGGTCTAGTGGTTAGGATTCGGCGCTCTCACCGCCGCGGCCCGGGTTCGATTCCCGGTCAGGGAATAATGTTTTTCCTCAATACCCATTTTGAGCATTCTAGGATAATTCTCAAATGATTTCCAGACACTTTTCCAGATCGCCTCTTGCACAATTTTGGGTGTTCTAGAG
The DNA here is from genome assembly GCF_037954325.1 of Fistularia commersonii. NCBI lineage: Eukaryota > Metazoa > Chordata > Actinopteri > Syngnathiformes > Fistulariidae > Fistularia > Fistularia commersonii. Next base: position 275,652 of record NC_141302.1, on the reverse strand, counting down.
GAATTCCTATGGGATTTGTCTATTCCGAAAATATTGACATTTTTGTGATTTTCAGATATTCTGATTTCATCATGCTTTGGTGATCAGAAATTTTTCTGGAGCAATAATTGCAAATTTGTCAAATTTTACAGTTAGACATGTGTAAATTTTCAGTGTTTATCTCAATATATTCTTCATGATTTTTATGCGTTCTGGAATAATTCCCATCTGATTTTCAAAAATTTTCCAGATTGCCTCTTGGACATTTTTGGGCATTCTAGAGGAGCTCCTCAGTGATGGATTGAAAAAAAAACTCAACCAATTCTTGAGAAATCTAAAAACTTTTAAGCTAATTGCCATTTTTTACTTTTTTTTCAGTGTTTTTCTAAATCAATATGTTTCTTAATTTTCTCTTTTTTTTTTTTTTTTCGATTTTGATCACACTGTTGATTCCCTGGTGGTCTAGTGGTTAGGATTCGGCGCTCTCACCGCCGCGGCCCGGGTTCGATTCCCGGTCAGGGAATAATGTTTTTCCTCAATACCCATTTTGAGCATTCTAGGATAATTCTCAAATGATTTCCAGACACTTTTCCAGATCGCCTCTTGCACAATTTTGGGTGTTCTAGAGGAATTCCTATGGGATTTGTCTATTCCGAAAATATTGACATTTTTGTGATTTTCAGATATTCTGATTTCATCATGCTTTGGTGATCAGAAATTTTTCTGGAGCAATAATTGCAAATTTGTCAAATTTTACAGTTAGACATGTGTAAATTTTCAGTGTTTATCTCAATATATTCTTCATGATTTTTATGCGTTCTGGAATAATTCCCATCTGATTTTCAAAATTTTTCCAGATTGCCTCTTGGACATTTTTGGGTATTCTAGAGGAGCTCCTCAGTGATGGATTGAAAAAAAAACCCAACCAATTCTTGAGAAATCTAAAAACTTTTAAGCTAATTGCCATTTTTTACTTTTTTTTCAGTGTTTTTCTAAATCAATATGTTTCTTAATTTTCTTTTTTTTTTTTTTTTTCGATTTTGATCACACTGTTGATTCCCTGGTGGTCTAGTGGTTAGGATTCGGCGCTCTCACCGCCGCGGCCCGGGTTCGATTCCCGGTCAGGGAATAATGTTTTTCCTCAATACCCATTTTGAGCATTCTAGGATAATTCTCAAATGATTTCCAGACACTTTTCCAGATCGCCTCTTGCACAATTTTGGGTGTTCTAGAGGAATTCCTATGGGATTTGTCTATTCCGAAAATATTGACATTTTTGTGATTTTCAGATATTCTGATTTCATCATGCTTTGGTGATCAGAAATTTTTCTGGAGCAATAATTGCAAATTTGTCAAATTTTACAGTTAGACATGTGTAAATTTTCAGTGTTTATCTCAATATATTCTTCATGATTTTTATGCGTTCTGGAATAATTCCCATCTGATTTTCAAAAATTTTCCAGATTGCCTCTTGGACATTTTTGGGTATTCTAGAGGAGCTCCTCAGTGATGGATTGAAAAAAAAACTCAACCAATTCTTGAGAAATCTAAAAACTTTTAAGCTAATTGCCATTTTTTACTTTTTTTTCAGTGTTTTTCTAAATCAATATGTTTCTTAATTTTCTCTTTTTTTTTTTTTTTTCGATTTTGATCACACTGTTGATTCCCTGGTGGTCTAGTGGTTAGGATTCGGCGCTCTCACCGCCGCGGCCCGGGTTCGATTCCCGGTCAGGGAATAATGTTTTTCCTCAATACCCATTTTGAGCATTCTAGGATAATTCTCAAATGATTTCCAGACACTTTTCCAGATCGCCTCTTGCACAATTTTGGGTGTTCTAGAGGAATTCCTATGGGATTTGTCTATTCCGAAAATATTGACATTTTTGTGATTTTCAGATATTCTGATTTCATCATGCTTTGGTGATCAGAAATTTTTCTGGAGCAATAATTGCAAATTTGTCAAATTTTACAGTTAGACATGTGTAAATTTTCAGTGTTTATCTCAATATATTCTTCATGATTTTTAAGCGTTCTGGAATAATTCCCATCTGATTTTCAAAATTTTCCAGATTGCCTCTTGGACATTTTTGGCTATTCTAGAGGAGCTCCTCAGTGATGGATTGAAAAAAAAACTCAACCAATTCTTGAGGAATCTAAAAACTTTTAAGCTAATTGCCATATTTTACTTTTTTTTCAGTGTTTTTCTAAATCAATATGTTTCTTAATTTTCTCTTTTTTTTTTTTTTTTCGATTTTAATCACACTGTTGATTCCCTGGTGGTCTAGTGGTTAGGATTCGGCGCTCTCACAGCCGCGGCCCGGGTTCGATTCCCGGTCAGGGAATCACGGTTTTCCTCAATACTCATGTTGAGCATTCTAGGATAATTCTCAAATGATTTCCAGACACTTTTCCAGATTGCCTCTTGCACAATTTTGGGTGTTCTAGAGAAATTCCTATGGGATTTGTCTATTCCGAAAATATTGACATTTTTGTGATTTTCAGATATTCTGATTTCATCATGCTTTGGTGATCAGAAATTTTTCTGGAGCATTAATTGCAAATTTGTCAAATTTTACAGTTAGACATTTGTAAATTTTCAGTGTTTATCTCAATATATTCTTCATGATTTTTAAGCGTTCTGGAATAATTCCCATCTGATTTTCAAAATTTTTCCAGATTGCCTCTTGGACATTTTTGGTTATTCTAGAGGAGCTCCTCAGTGATGGATTGAAAAAAAAAACTCAACCAATTCTTGAGGAATCTAAAAACTTTTAAGCTAATTGCCATTTTTTACTTTTTTTTCAGTGTTTTTCTAAATCAATATGTTTCTTAATTTTCTCTTTTTTTTTTTTTTTCGATTTTGATCACACCGTTGATTCCCTGGTGGTCTAGTGGTTCGGATTCGGCGCTCTCACCGCCGCGGCTCGGATTCGATTCCCGGTTGGGGAATAACGGTTTTCCTCAATACTCATGTTGAGCATTCTAGGATAATTCTCAAATGATTTCCAGACACTTTTCCAGATTGCCTCTTGCACAATTTTGGGTGTTCTAGAGAAATTCCTATGGGATTTGTCTATTTCGAAAATATTGACATTTTTGTGATTTTCAGATATTCTGATTTCATCATGCTTTGGTGATCAGAAATTTTTCTGGAGCATTAATTGCAAATTTGTCAAATTTTACAGTTAGACATTTGTAAATTTTCAGTGTTTATCTCAATATATTCTTCATGATTTTTAAGCGTTCTGGAATAATTCCCATCTGATTTTCAAAATTTTTCCAGATTGCCTCTTGGACATTTTTGGTTATTCTAGAGGAGCTCCTCAGTGATGGATTGAAAAAAAAACTCAACCAATTCTTGAGGAATCTAAAAACTTTTAAGCTAATTGCCATTTTTTACTTTTTTTTCAGTGTTTTTCTAAATCAATATGTTTCTTAATTTTCTCTTTTTTTTTTTTTTTCGATTTTGATCACACCGTTGATTCCCTGGTGGTCTAGTGGTTCGGATTCGGCGCTCTCACCGCCGCGGCTCGGATTCGATTCCCGGTCAGGGAATAACGGTTTTCCTCAATACCCATTTTGAGCATTCTAGGATAATTCTCAAATGATTTCCAGACACTTTTCCAGATCGCCTCTTGCACAATTTTGGGTGTTCTAGAGGAATTCCTATGGGATTTGTCTATTTCGAAAATATTGACATTTTTGTGATTTTCAGATATTCTGATTTCATCATGCTTTGGTGATCAGAAATTTTTCTGGAGCAATTAATGCAAATTTGTCAAATTTTACGGTCATACACGTGTAATTCTTCAACTTTTTTCCCAATATATCCTTTTTGATTTTTGAGCGCTCTAGAATAAGAACAACCAATGTTCTAAGATTCTAAGAAATTTTAAGATAATTCCACTGTTTTTAGTTTTTTTACTTTTTTTATGGTTTCTCGAAATTATATTTTCTCAGATTTTTTCATATTCATGAGTAATTCCTGTGCAAAACCTTTTTCGGTGTCTTCAAAATGACATATTCAAATTTTTCTATATTCAAGAGTTATTTTTTCAAAATCTTTTCACCAGTCTTTCTGATTTTCAAGTATTAAATGATAATCCCCTTCTGATTTTCATCAATTTTTCTCGATCACCTCTTTTATATTTTCAGGATTTCTAGAGAAAGTCCAGTGTGATAATGTTAAAAAAATTAGACCAATTCTTCAAGATCCTAAGATTTTTTATGCAAAATGGCATATTTTTTTCACATTAGAATGTTTTTGATTTTCTTTTTTTTATTCTGATAGACCTCTCACAATTCCCTGGTGAATAATGTTTTTTCTCTCAAAATGGTAGATGAATTCTACCCATTTTGAGTATTCTTGGATAATTCGCAAATGACTTTCAGACATTTTTTTGAAATGTTTTGAAAATTACATTTTCTCATTCTTTTCATATTCAAGAGAAATTCCTGTGATAAAATTTTTCACAAAAAATCAAAATAAATTTGTCTAAGCTCTTTTTTCAGGTCTTCTGGAGGAAGTGTTTGGGATTTTTTTTCTGGAATACCAAGAAAACCAGTAAAAATTATGAATTATTGCGGGGAAAAAATCACAAGAATATTCTACAATGCCTATTTCCAATAAATTAACTAGGTTTCTTTTATTCCTTGCTGTCTATTTATTCACGGATGTCTTGCCATCTTCTGTCTTCTAACTGTCTCTCTATTTATATTCATAATCATATTTATTTTTGACATTATAACTGTTACGCTGCGACAACGTTTATCTTATCTTATCTAAGATCCTGTTGAATAATTTAGTCAGAAAATCTACCGCTGCCTCTCCTAGACACTTCCACACCTCCACAGGTATATCATCAGGACCAACTGCTTTTCCACTCTTCATCCTCTTCAATGCCTTCCTCACTTCCGTTTTACTAATTTGTGCTTCTTTGTGGTCTACAATAGTCACCTCTTCTACCCTTGCCTCTCTTTCATTTTCCACATTCATCAGTTCTCCAAAGTACTCTTTCCATCTTCCCATCACTCTTCTAGCATCTGTCAATACATTTCCCTCTCTATCCTTAATCACTCGGACCTGTTGTACATCCTTTCCATCTTTATCTCTCTGTTTCGCCAACCTGTTTAGATCATTCTCACCCTCCTTACTATCCAACCGAGCATACAAGTCATTGTGCGCCCTTTGTTTTGCCTTTGCTACCTCTATCTTTACCTTTCGCCGCATCTCCCTGAACTCCTGTCTGTTCTCTTCAGTCCTCTCAGTATCCCACTTCTTCTTTGCTAACCGCTTTCTCTGTATACACTCCTGCACTTCCTCATTCCACCACCAAGTCTCCTTATCTACTTTCCTTCCAGATGACACACCAAGTACTCTTCTACCTGTCTCCCTGATAACACTAGCTGTAGTTGTCCAATCATCTGGAAGCTCACCCTGACCACCCAGACCCTTTCTCAACTCCTCCCTGAAAACCATGTAACACTCCTCCCTTTTCAGCTCTTCAGCAAGAATCTATAAAGAAACAACTGAAAAAAATGGCAATTATTCTAGAGAATCATAAAATCTTCAAGAATCAATCAACATAAAAACTGCAAAAAAATGAAATTTCTCTTGAATACTTTTGGAAAAATGTACAAGATGTGATCTAGACAAATAAATCATTTTACAAAATGGACATGGATTGCTCTGGAAATACTTGAAAATTTGCAAGGATCAATCTGGAAGAAAATGAAAATCACAAGGGAAGTACTGCAGTACACGTGGACATCTGAAAGAAGCAATCCAGAAAATCTGGAAAATCCTACACATTTTGTCTAAACGACTTGAAAATCCGCAGGAATGGATTTAGAAAAAAATCTAAATCACACTCTCGAATACATGCTAATATATCAAAAATGATTTTTAAAAAATGGAGAAAAGCACATGTAAGAATTCTAGAATAACTGAAAACCCGACAGAATCGATAGATATGTAATAATTATGCAAATCGTTGGAAAATCACCCTGGACAAACTGTGTGAAACCTGAAAATCATCAAGATTTGATGGAGCAAAAAATGAGCAAATCCCACAGGATTTCTCTAAAACACCAAGTTCTGCTCGCTTCCTTCTCCTGGGCAGATTTCAGATGGTGCCGCCACCGAAAAACCTGATTTTCTAGCTGACACGGCTTTCATTTTCCAGAGCCGATCTCAGGGATCTGTTCGGTCTCCGTGGAGACGGGCGTCGGGTCTGACCTGGATGGAGATTTTGGGGGTGTGCAGGCTGACCACTTTCATGGCGGAGATGATCTGATTGGTCTCCGTGACCTTCCCGGTGACGATGAAGTGGAGGTTGGCCTGCTCCACCAGGTGCTTCATGTACTTCTCGGCCTCCACCTCCACCACCTCGGACAGGGCTGTGGGACACAGAGCGGCGTGGACGTCTCACCCTCGGGATCTGGAGAATCCGGAAAGGTCTGACGCCGACTCACCCATTTTGGGTCCGAGGGTGACGACGGTGTCATCGAAGAGGAACTCGGTGCCGGCGACGCCGGTGTAGAACACCACGCTCCCGCTGATGTAGACCTTCACCGAGCGCTGCTGGTTGCTTTTGTTGACAAAGTCCAGGCTCAAATCGAAGTCGGCGCCCACGCTGACCTCCAGGGCGGGCAGGACCACGTCCACGTCCCCGGCGGGGATGGTGGTCTTCTCCCGCTGGCAGCCCAGCTCCACGGCCTTCTCCACCACGGCTCGCTCCTCAGGGGTGCCTGGAAGGACCACGCGTCCGTCAGTAGGGACGACGGGCTTCGTGCCGGTGAAGACGAGGACGACGGTGATAAAGTTGTGTTCGTACGCTCCGGGCCGAGAAGACCTGGTAGAACATTCTGCAGGAGCAAAGAACCTTGGCAGAAATGTTCCAACCACTCCCTCGACCCGGGAACGCCGGTAAAGTGACGACCAGGATCGCGAAGGTCAACGGGGGATCGGATCTTTTGAACGAGCCGAAAGAAGCGCCGACCTTCTTCGTACTTGTACTGCCCGGTGATGTCTCGGTGGGTCAGCTCTCCGGGAGCTTTGGTCAGGATCTTGCGGCCCACGTGGCTCCTGTTTACTTTGACCACCTCCAAGGTGCCGTCTTTGGCCCTGGAGTAGAAGACCACGTCGCTGTTGACCTGTCGAAGAAGAAGAGAAGGAGCCGCCTCAGGGAGTGCTTCGAGGCTCCGAGACAAGCCCGGGAGAAGGTCCCTCACCTCCGAGAAGATAAAGGGCCCGTCGAAGGGGAAACAGATCTGGCCGTGTTTGATGGCCTGGACGGACGCCGGTCCACATCTGTACAGGCCTTGGAGGAGGAGGATCAGGATCGTTAGCCTGAAGACGCCTGCGCCCGTAAACGGGTTTTTGGTCCTCACGCGGAGGAGAGCTTCTCCGGGGTTTACCGTCGCTGGTCTCCTGCGGCGTGGCGTCCACCACCTGCCAGCCTCCGAAGCCGGCGGGGAGGTCGGGCCGGGCCATGAAGCACTCGTTCCAGCAGTGGTAGTTCCTGCAGACCACGACACGCACGACATTTCACTCCACCTCGAAGACACGCCGACCTCCAGCTCCCCGAGCCGCCACGGCGGAGGAGGTTCTCTGGGAGTCCTGAGAAGACCCGGCGGCCGGAGTACCAGATGGAGTCCTTGGTGCGGCTGCGGTCCATCCTGCCGTCCTCGTCCAGGAGGACGTCGATCTTCAGGTTCCCGTTGTTGTCGTGGGCGGAGTAGAAGTTGGTGACCAGCCGACTCGGAATGCCCAGACATCGCAGGACTGGGGAGGAGAAGCGAGACCTTCGGCTCAGCAGCAGTTGAAGGTACAAGTCGACGTATGTCGGCGACCGCACCTGGGTGGAGGAACCACCATCACCGCCCTTTTTTGAACAGCATCTCCTCTTCCTTCTCTTCACCTGCACCTTCAGGGATCTCCACTCACCTCACTTCATCTCACCCTCTCCTCTCACACCATCTACCTCCTGCCCTCTCCCCCTCCATGCATGGACCTCCTTTCTGGTCTTCCTTCAGACCTCCTGCCTGGCAGCTCCAACCTCGACATTCTCCTACCCAGATCTTCTCCACCCCTCCTCTGTCCGTGTCCAAACCATGTCAGTGTGATTTTATCTCCAGAACATCTAACCTGTGGTGTCCCTCTGATGGACTC
>NC_141302.1:247500-262500 GCF_037954325.1 Fistularia commersonii | reverse complement strand
TATAAACCAAGCTGTGTGTGTGTGTGTGTGTGTGTGGGCGTGTGTGTGTGGGCGTGTATGTGTGTTTTCTCAGTGATGGTCATATAAGGAGTTTGAGGGTGTTATCTAAGAACTAGTGGGATCTTGTGTGTGTGTGTGTGTGTGTGTGTGTGTGTGTGTGTTAGTGTGTGTGTGTGCAGGAGGTGTAACCTCAGAGCAGGGTGTGGAATGTGAGGTGTGTGTTCTACTGGCTGAGATGGAGAAGGTTTGAGAACCAGGACTGAACCATCTCAGTGTTTGTGGGGGGGATGTTTGTTATCAGAGGACCCCCACTACACACACACACACACACACACACACACATATGTGATGGATCCTCCATCCTGGTCCTGGTCCTGACGTGGAACCTCTCTGTTCTGTCCAAATGTGTTGGAGATCTTCATCCCAGTGGTGGTTCCACAGTCTAGCTCCTCCAGGGTGAGGAGATGGTTGCCTGGAGCTCCTGAATGTTTCTGCTGGCGTTGGAGGAAAACCTGGACCCGCCGGACCTGCTGAGAAACACCAGAACGTCTGCAAGATCTACAGCAGAACCGACGGAGAACCGAGTCCAAGTCAGGGCGGTTCTGGTCCAGAGGTTCAGAGGCCCGGAGGTCCAGGAGTCCTGTTCTGCATGGACTCCGGATGGATCCGGACCCGGCTTCTGATCGGTGGAGGCTCAGGTCTCCGTGTTGCCGAGGACCAGCGGGGGGCGCCGAAGGTGGAGCCGGGCGTCCGAGGAGAGGACCAAGAGCGCCTCCTGCAGGAGGACCCTGCTCCTGGACTTGTAGCTCCACTGACAGAGGTCTTCAGGGGGCCTCTGCAGGAGGTCCCTCTGCTCTGGATTGGTCCGGCTGAGAACATGCGCCTTCTCCTCCTCGCTGACTCAGGGCAACACAACACCGCCCTCTGGTGGACGCGTCCGCCACAGCTCCGCCGGAGCCGAGCAGAAGGTCCAGGAGAGCAGCCGGACCCGGAGGGCCTCCTCGGGTCCGGCTGCTCTCCTGGACCCGAGGAGGCCGACGGAAGCCAAGACGCAGATGTTCAAGCGCCTCCCTGGACCCGCGTGGGTCCACACGCCGAGAAGCACCACACCTTCACCCATGTTCTGGTACCGCTTTTATTGACGTCTGATATTTGCGTCGGCAGAAGACAAACAGAAAGTGTTTGGTGCGAGCGGACCTTCTGAGGCACCTTCTATGTTCTCTCTACAGAAGGTGCAGAATGTCCGTGGAGTTCCTGGGTTCCCGAGGCGTTCCTTCCAGGACGTGAGATCCCAAACGCTGAAAGGGCGAAGCCGGTCTACTCTCTGAACTTGCGTGGTCCTCCTCCATGCCCGCGGAGCTGCTTCTCCAGGACGAAGCGGACCAGCTGCCGGACCCAGGAGGCCCGCGGGTCCAGACACACCTTCTGCTTGTCGGCCAGCCCGGCTCTGGAAGCAGAACCACACGGGAGGTTCTCCTGTCACCGCGCCGTCCAGACCGCCTGTTCACCTCGCTCTCTGAGGAACCGCACGAGGAGGCATCTCACACCTTCTCTGATGGACATTAGCTTCGGCGGAAGAAGCTGCTCTTCACAAATCCACACATATGTATCTCTGTCCATGCATGTCTAGAGTCTAACATCTAGACACCGTTGATGCGGCGGTGCATCGCGGGTCACACCGAGCCCCGGTGCTGCTGGAGAGCAGTGAAGGTGAGGAGGAGCCCAAGCAGACCTGCTGGAGGAGAAGGTCTGCAGCAAAGACCTCCGCTCTGCATCGTTTCCATGGAGGCACTGCCAGAGGACCATCTCACCAGCAGCAGGTCTCCTCCTCCTCCTCTTCACTGCGGTAAACAGCGAGGTGGAGGCCACCCACCGGAACACCTAGAGTACCGCCTGGGACTACTACTACTACTACTACTACTACTACTACTACTACTACTACTAAAGCCTGCAGCCTGCAGTAGTAGTACTAGCAGTGGCACTGCAGTACTTCACGCAGTTCTCCAGCTCTGCCCTTCAGGAAGTATTTTTGACATGTCGCCATGGCAACATATCCTCCTCTCCCGAGCATTTGCATCGGACCGGTGGGTTTAGTTGCCATGCCGACCAAAAGGGTCCATCTGTCATCTACTACCCCCCCCACCTGCCTATGAGGGTCACCTGGAGAAGAGCCCACCACCGGGTCGGGCTGCATCGTCCAATCAGAGGCCGGCGGAGGCACTCACATGACCTGCGTGTCGGGGCAGTGAGGTCCCTCAGGGATCAGCTTGATGCTCCTCAGGCTGGACGGGGGGATGATCCTGGACTCCACCTGCAGGCACCGGCAGTGTGTGTTGTAGTCCCGGCTGATTGGCGGCATGGCTGTCGTCAGAGCGCGCACACACACACACACACACACACACACACACACAGCTGTGAGTGGCTTCCGTGACAAACAAAGGCTAACAAACCCATAGGCCGTCATTCATTGTGCTAAGCTAACTATGAGGGTCCTGACGAGCGGGTTGTCAAGGTCCCCCCAGGTGTCGTCATGGTGATCGTAAACCCTGTCGGTCTCCTCCAGGTTCCACCACAGCGACCACAGATCCTGCCCCCCCGGTCGTTGCCGTGGCGACTGCAGAACAAGCGAGTCACCCGGTGTTGTTCCTTCGCACGGGTGCTGCTGCTCCTCGTGATGCCTTCAGGGCCTCAGCGGGGTTGCGACATCCCTGAAGTACTTCCTGGTTTTCTAATGAGCAGGCTGGGGGGGCCTCGGGGTCCTGAGGGGGGGCCTCGGGGTCCTGAGGGGGGGCCTCGGGGTCCTGAGGGGGGACCTTGGGTTCCTCCACACACTCACACTTAAAGTTCTACTACTCGTCCTGGTGACAGAAACTGTGAGAACATGTCTGTGACACTGCGTGGCCTCCAGCCTGTGCAGGAGGTTCAGAGTTTTCTCAGAAGAACCCGAGGTTCTGTTACCGCGGCGACGGGAGCGCGGGTTCTCTTACCGCCAACCAGGAGCACCAGAGCTGCCGCCGCCGCCGTGACAAAGACGAGGAGCTTCATCCTGCTGAGCTTCTGGATCTGACCTACCCAGAGGAGGACCTCCTTACATACAGCTGCCTCATCGTGCGTGTGCATATGTGTGTGTGCGTGCGTGTGTGTGGGTGTGTGTGTGTGGTTTCTTCTCATGTGCAGCAGAAGGCAGTCATGGGACGGGTGGGGGGATGAGTCAGACTGAACTGGTAAATATGCAGTAAATACAACTCCTTTATTACCATTAAGAATGATCAATCATCTAAAATGATTATTGATATTAGAAATGTTTATTGATAAGGGGGGTCTCATTCCTGATTGTTGGGAGTTTCATCCTCAGGAGGCAGATTTTCAAAAGCCTTTACTGAGTCCGAATAAAACATGTTAACGACAGGGCTTCTTTTACAGGTGTGTGTGTGTGTGTGTGTGTGTGTGATCAGCTGAGCACCAGCTCCCCCTGCTTGAGCTGCGGACTCGAGGCCTCTCAGCAGGTCCACAGCGCCCTCTGTGGTCACCTGACCTCCCTGCGGACCAATGGCGTGTGGCTCTGAGCGCCACCACCGTCTGACCGTCAGGAGACCCCGAGGTGTCACATGACCGGCTGCGAGGCCACGCCCACTTCCCCTACACATCGCCATCTCCAGCGCAACATGGGACCTTTCACCACCCAGGGGATCAGGCAGCGCACACACACACACACACACACACACACACACACACACACACACACACACACACACACACACACACACACACACACACACAGTTTAAGCAGACGAATTGGTGCTTCAGAACAGGTGTGTGTGTGTGTGTGTGTGTGTGTGTGTGTGTGTGTGTGTGTGTGTGTCAGAAGCCTGCAGATGTGAAGACAAAGAGTCCTCTGCATTAGTCTGTCCTGGATGAAGAGCAGACTCTCCCATGGCTGAAGGTTGGACATCAAGTCAGGAGGAGAACTTCCTGCTTTCAAGTCTGTAAATTGGAGAATGCAGTCTGTCTGCATCGAGGTCCACCTCCACTTCTGGTCCACGTCCCTTTCTGGTCCACGTCCACTCCTGGTCCAGTGTGTCAGAACGCTGGAGGAGGTGTGTGACTGCCAGGAGGAGCAGCTCCTTCTTCATACAAGCAGCTCAGAGTGAAGAGAGACACGTTTGGTGGTTGGAGATTCTGAAGTCCTTTATTGTCCCTTGTGGAGAAGCGAGATGTTGGGCCGTCCAGGGACGGAGGTCACCTGATGCTGCGGTACATCATGAAGTCCACCGTGGTGCAGCGCGGGAACTTCCCGATGGAGCTCTCCTCCACCGGAGTGTAGACCTTGATCTGACGCATGTGTGTGTCCCGGCCGTTCTGATGGTTGGCCAGGACGGCAATCTGGATCATGAAGGTGCTGATGGGCTCATTGGTGCGCTGGTGCGCACACACACACACACACACACACACACACACACACACACACACACACACACACACACACACACACACACACACACACACACACACACACACACACACACACACACACACACACACACACAGTGGGGACATCAGATACAAGTTGGACATGTGGTACTGATCATCTCTATCAGTCTGCTCAGTGGCCACTAGGTGTCAATGTATCTCTCTCCGCACACGCGCGCGCGCGCGCACACACACACGCACACACACACACACACACACACACACACACACACACACACACACACACACACACACACACACACACACACACACACACACACACACACACACACACACACACACACACACACACACACCTGGTTCATGAGGGAGATGTGGATCCAGCCGCTGGGCTCCACCATCTCCAGCTGCTGTGGATGAAGAGGAGGATGAGGAAGAGTCAGCCTGTGGACGAGGCAGGAGGCGGCGTCATGCGGACAGGAAGTTACCCTGATCTCCTGCAGGTTGTGGAAGTTGTTTCCCACTCGGACGGAAATCTTGCTGGGCGTGTAGCTCTCGTCCGACTTGTAGTCGGCGTAAATACACAACATCTTCACCGTGGTCCTCCTCCTGACACACACACACAACCAAAGCACCTCTGCAGTAGCTCTCGACCGGTTGTCGGCCAGAAAACACTTGCGACGTCATTAACCGTGACGTCTCCTGTGTAACCGTGGAAACGTCCCGCGAGGCTCACACACCTGAACTGGATGTTGACCAGGTGAGGCTGAGACCCGTCCGACTGCCAGTAAGTCTCCAGGTTGTCGTCCCTCAGCTGGTCCACCCCGAAGCCTGGACACAGGGGTGTCACATGACACTCAATTCACTCACACGTGCACGCACACGCACGGAGAGCGGGACGGACCTGGTTTGCAGGAGGACAAGGACCAAACGGCCTGCGAGCCGATCTCCCGGACCGTCCCGGTCCGCTCCAGCTGCTTGGGGTCTGCTCCTGGGGGGGTCTTGCTGGGAGTGGCCATCCTCTGCACACACACACACACACACATTTGCATCATGATGTTGAAATGCTAAAACTTAGCTTAGGAAGTCTTGCTAAAACGAACGCATGATAACAAGTGTTTAAAATCAAACGTGCAGGGAGATAAGCCACATCTATCCCTGTTCAATGTGATGTCAACCAACAAGAAAAACACCTCCTCCTGCTGCTAATACAGAAGATAAGGCTTTCCAAGAAACCCAAACATGCAAAGGCGTGTGCTTTATCTTCATTATGTCTATCACTCTGGACCGTGTCTGTGTGTGTGTGTGTGTGTGTGTGTGTGAGATCTGGTCCTGCCACTTCATCCTCTACCGTTCCTCGCAAAGGCGTTGCGCGGATAGAGCCGCCGTTACGGTACCGTAGTACTCTGTGCGATTCGCAAGGCCATTCGATACACGCTTCGTGGTCCCGTTAGAAACCGTGGAAAGATGATTTCTCCCCTCCGTGTTCCGCCGGTCCACCGGGCGGGACGTGTCCGGCCAGCGGCGGACGTTCGGCCTCGGTGTCTAACGTTTGAAGCACCTGAGCGCCACTCGCAGCCTCCACAGCGTCTCCCGCACTACTTATACGGCACCTAGTTACAACTTCATATCTATAGACAGTTCTATGTAGGTATAAACAGATACATATCTGTATGTGCAAGAAAACTACGCCATGATTTCGTATCGCAGTGTCACGTCAGAGCCACATTTGAACAGTTTTACCAACTTGCCACGAAGCTGCGAGCTAGGGGCTAGCTGTAGCTGCCTGCTAGCTGTAGCCGCCTGCTAGCTGTAGCCGCCTGCTAGCTGTAGCTGGCTGCTAGCTGCCCGTAGCGGAGAAAACGACAGGGCGGACTTACATGCGGGGGAAAAGGAGTCTGCGGGCCGGCGAATCAACGCGCCTGCTGCCGGCCTGCTGTCGGTCTGCTCCCCGCTGATAACGCGGAGGCGCGGCTCGTTCGGCTGGTCGCTTTGAATCTCCCCCGCCGGGCCGTCGCGCCCTGATGACGTGGCGGCCGGGGGTCGCCGGCCTTGTGCGCACGTCCCGCCATCTTTCTAGCCGGCTCCCAGGACGGGAACACGTTGCTCGAGAAAAAGAAGTTTCATCCCCGAACGTTTGTTTTCAGCCGAACTCCACGCCTCCGGTCCCCGCGGCAGGACAACCGCGGACGAAGAGGGGTAAGTGCTCGGCGTCACCGGCCCGGGTCTGGGCACACCGGGCGGGGAACGGAGCCGTAAACGGCCGCTCTTCTCCCCCGGAGCAGCTGTCAGAGAGCGGGGCCTCCGCCGCTAACGCCGCCGTGGCTAATCCCGCTGTTAGCGGCCGCCGGTGAGCTGCTTTCCGGCCCCGCGCCGGAGCGACGACCCCGTCAGCGGGAATCGACGTGGTCGACGCTCCGGAGACCACGTCGATTCCAACATGGCCGCCGCCGCAGCAGCCACCGCGGCGCTGCTTGATTCCGAGGCCGCCGGAGAGACTCCGCCGCCGTCCTGCGCCGGACCCCGGCCGGCAGCCCCCGCGTCGGGCCGCTCCGAGGCCGCCGAGCGTCTTCCTCCTCCGCCGGCTGTTCCTCCTCCCGCACGCCGGCCGTGCGGGGGCTCGGCGCGGGTTACCCGGGGCCAGAGCTGCGGGGGATGGAGGGGTCGGGGACCTTCTCACCCGGGTCCCTTCGGCGGGGCGGACGGAGGTGGACCGAGAACCGAGGGGTGAACCGGGGGTTCGGGGTGGATGAACCGGGGCGGAGGGGGGGGGGTCACGTCACGCTGCCACGCATGCCGCACACGCTGCGTGCGTGTGTCAGCGTCGTGTTGTCTGCGGCCGCAGGTCCGAGGTCCCCGCACCCCCATCATGGCCGACAAGAACACCAGGATCGCCATCGTCAACCATGACAAGTGCAAACCCAAGAAGTGCCGGCAGGAGTGCAAGAAGAGCTGCCCCGTGGTCCGGATGGGTGAGTGGACCTTCTTCTCCTCCTCCTGGTCCTCCTCAGCCTCCTGGTCCCCCTGGTCCTCCTCATCCTCCACCGCTGTCCCCTGTCTCCTCCAGGGAAGCTGTGCATCGAGGTGACCCCGCAGAGCAAGATCGCCTGGATCTCCGAGTCCCTCTGCATAGGATGTGGCATCTGTGTCAAGGTGAGCATGTTCTCCGGGTTCTCCTGCCCGGGTTCTCTCTACGATCTTTGGCCTGGAATGCTCTGTGTGGGGCATCCGTGTTCTGCCGCCTGCCTCCTTCTCCAGGTTCTCCCGCTTGGGTTCTCTTCATGTTCTCCATGCATTTTTTTGACATTATAACTGTGACACTGCCGTGACAAAGGAATTCCCCTGTGGGGATCAATAAAGTTCATCTCATCTTAAATGACAGCAGGGATTGGCTCTGACCCTCTGGCCTGAGACATGGGTTCTAGGTTAGTGTGGGTTCTAAGGTAGCAGGGATTATAAGTTAGCGTGGATTCTAAGGTGGCATGGGTTCTTATCTGGCATGGGTTCTAAGGTGGTGTGGGTCCTGAGCTAGCATGGGTTCTACATCAGTGTGGGTTCTACATCAGAGTGGGTCCTAGGCTTGCTTAGGTTCTGGCATGGGTTCTAAGGTGGTGTGGGTCCTGAGCTAGCATGGGTTCGAAGCCATTGTGGGTTCTACATCAGTGTGGGTCCTAGGCTTGCTTAGGTTCTAGGCTGGCATGGGTTCTAGGTCAGCGTGGGTTCTAAGGTGGTGTGGGCTCTAGATTAGCATGGGTCTAAACTGGCGTTGGTTCTAGGTCTGTGTTGGTTCTAGGCTACCGTGGGTTCTAAGGTGGTGTGGGTCATAAGCTAGCATGGGTCTAAGCTAGCGTGGGTTCTAGGTCAGTGTGGGTTCAAGGCTCCCGTGGGATCTATACTCGCATTGGATCCTAAGCTGGCGTTGGTTCTAGCTCAGCGTGGGTTCTAAGCTAGAACAGGTTTTAAGGTGGTGTGGGTTCAAGGCTAGCATGGGTTCTCGGCTAGCGTGGGTTTTAGGCTTGTATGATTTCTAAGGTGGTGTGGGGTTCTAGGCTAGCGTGGGTTCTAGGCTTGTGGTGGTTCTAAGGTGGTGTGGGTTCTAGGCTAGCGTGGGTTCTAGGCTTGTGGTGGTTCTAAGGTGGTGTGGGTTCTAGGCTTGTATGGGTTCAAGGCTAGCATGGGTTCTAGGCTAGCGTGGGTTCTAATGTGTGTTTGTTGCAGAAATGTCCGTTCGGAGCTCTGTCCATCGTTAACCTGCCCAGCAACCTGGAGAAGGAAACCACACACAGATACTGCGCCAACTCCTTCAAACTGCACCGGTACGACCTCTGACCCCTGACCCCACCTGTACCCGTGTGTCAATCCGGAGCCTCGTCTTCCTCTCAGTTTGAACGTCACACTGATTTTAGGTGAGACAGATGTTGGCAGATGTTAGATGAATTATGGGATGTCCTCTGCCCTCCCAGGCTGCCCATCCCCCGCCCCGGGGAGGTTCTGGGTCTGGTCGGGACCAACGGTATCGGCAAGTCCACAGCTCTGAAGATCCTGGCAGGAAAACAGAAACCCAACCTGGGCAAGTTTGATGTGAGTGTCCTCTCTGTCACACACACACACACACACACACACACACACACACACACACACCTGTGAGCAGCATGCTGCTGCTGCCGGTCCACCATGTAATGTGTGTGTGTTCTGCCAGAACCCTCCGGACTGGCAGGAGATCCTGACCTACTTCCGGGGCTCGGAGCTGCAGAACTACTTCACCAAGATCCTGGAGGACGACCTGCGGGCCATCGTCAAGCCTCAGTACGTGGACCAGATCCCAAAGACGGTCAAGGTACGGCACGCCGCCGCCGCCGCCGCCAGCTAGGGGTGGAGGTCGGACCCGACCGGAGTAACGCCTCCCGTCCTCTGCAGGGGTCGGTGGGCGCCATCTTGAGCAGGAAGGACGACACCGACTCGCAGGACCTGGTGTGCGAACAGCTCGGTAGGACGGCTTCCGCAGAAAGCGACTTGTTGTGGAAAAACCGCGAGCGTGTCTCGAACCGCTGTTGCAATGAAGCGGATCCGCAATAGCCAATAGCATGAGGCGGTTTGATGGTCAGTGAGCCAAAGAGCTGCGTTGTGATTGGCCCTCCTGTCGCCGGGCAGATCTGAGCCACCTGCGAGAGAGGAACGTGGAGGACCTGTCAGGAGGGGAGCTTCAGCGCTTCGCCTGCGCGGTGGTCTGCATCCAGAGGGCCGACATGTGAGTCCCACGCGACCTTCCACCCCGACGCAGACCTCGTGACCCACATCTTCTCCCCCCGACAGCTTCATGTTCGACGAGCCGTCCAGCTACCTGGACGTGAAGCAGAGGCTGAAGGCCGCCATCACCATCCGCTCACTCATCACCCCAGACAGGTACAGGACCCAGGACGACACACACCTTAGCCATCACACACACACACACACACACACACACACACACACACACACACACACACACACACACACAATAACAGTTTGTGTGTTTGTGTCTCAGGTATATCATTGTGGTGGAGCACGACCTGAGTGTGTTGGATTACCTGTCTGACTTCATCTGCTGCCTGTATGGAGTCCCCAGTGCCTATGGAGTGGTCACCATGCCCTTCAGCGTGCGCGAGGGTAACACACACACACACACACACACACACAGTGCCCTTCAGCACATGCAAGGGTAACACACACACACACACATATATATATATAAACACACAATGCCCTTCAGTGTGTCCAAGTGTAACACACACTCACTTGCCTGCCCCAGGCATCAACATCTTCCTGGACGGCTACGTTCCCACGGAGAACCTCAGGTTCCGTGAAGCCTCGCTGGTCTTCAAAGTGGCAGAAACTGCAAACGAGGAGGAAGTGAAGAGGCTTCGCCACTACCAGGTCCTCCACATCTCCATCTCCATCTCCATCCAGCTGCTATGCACAGCCTGGAGCAGCCAGCAAATACTCAGCATTTACTGTGTGTGTGTGTGTGTGTGTGTGTGTGTGTGTCAGTACCCTGACATGTCAAAGACCATGGGGGAGTTCACGCTGGACATCAAAGGAGGAGAGTTCACCGACTCTGAGATCATGGTGATGCTTGGCGAGAACGGTATGATCTCACTTCCTGTGTGTGGAGGCCACTTCCTGTGAGACACGCATCCCTCACTGTGTGTGTGTGTGTGTGTGTGTGTGTGTGTGTGTGTGTGTGTGTGTGTGTGTGTGTGTGTGTGTGTAGGCACAGGAAAGACGACCTTCATCAGGATGTTGGCTGGAGGGCTGAGACCAGACGGAGGAGGTGAGTCCATGGGCGTGGAAGCCCATCAGAGCGGCGAGAAGAAGACCTGGACCTCATGGTCTGCATGTTCTTCACGCTGACGGAGACCCTTGTGTTTGTCCCTCAGGAGATATTCCCATCCTCAATGTGAGCTACAAGCCTCAGACCATCAGCCCGAAGTTCAAGGTTGGTCTCGTTCTTCTCCACCAACCTGATGAAACCTTTTCAGCTCGGAAGAAGGAGATAAGACTTCGGACCTTCAACGGTTTCCAATTTGTGTGTGTGTTTGTGTGTGTGCACGTGCAGGGCAGCGTGCGCGCTCTGCTGCACGAGAAGATCCGTGATGCCTACACACACCCACAGTTCATCACTGACGTCATGAAGCCGCTGCAGATCGAGAGCATCATCGACCAGGATGTAAGGAAGACACGCGCACACACACACACACACACACACGGCCTGCAGGAGGCCTCCTGGGACCTGCAGATGTAGAAGAAGGAAATCTTTTAAGACAATTATGGAGGAGGAGCAACCTGCAGGTTCTGTGTGAAGGTCTTCAAGTAGAAGCAGGTCAAGACCCTGTGTGTGGAGTTTCACTGAGAAGGTGGTCTGGAAGAGGGGCGGAGAAGTTAGTCCTGTGTGTGTGTGTGTGTGTGTCCATGCAGGTCCAGAACCTGTCTGGTGGGGAGCTCCAGCGCGTGGCCCTCACCCTGTGTCTGGGAAAACCCGCCGACGTCTACCTGATCGACGAGCCGTCGGCGTACCTGGACTCTGAGCAGCGTCTGATGGCGGCCAGGGTCATCAAGAGGTGGGACGCCGCCCGCTGGTCGCCATGCCAACAGCACGCTGGCGGCCACACTGTAAACTGTGTGTGTGTGTGTGTGTGCAGGTACATCCTCCATGCCAAGAAGACGGCGTTCGTGGTGGAGCACGACTTCATCATGGCGACCTACCTGGCTGACCGCGTCATCGTGTTTGACGGGATTCCCTCCAAGAAGACGTCCGCCAACACGTGAGGCGCCGCCGCACGCTATGACATCACAGCAGGGGGCGGGGCTGACCGCGAGCATGTGTGTGTGTGTGTTCAGTCCGCAGGGACTCCTGGCCGGCATGAACCGTTTCCTGGCCCTGCTTGAGATCACCTTCAGACGGGACCCAAACAACTTCAGGCCGCGGATCAATAAGCTCAACTCCATCAAGGTATGCGTTACCATGGCGACCGCCAGGGCTGGAGAGTCACGACAGAAGGTAACGCCCGTCCATCTCCACAGGACACGGAGCAGAAGAAGAGCGGGAACTACTTCTTCCTGGACGATTGAGGCCGCTTCCTGTGAGAGGCGCGGCGAGGGGCTCCGGCCGGGCCGCCGTCGCCACGACAACGACCGCATTAACCGACGCACCATCGGCCTCCTTGTCCTCGCGGCAGCGCGGGGACCCTTCCTCCATGGTCCTCCTGAAGGTCGCAGCCACACGGAGGAACATCCGGCCGCACATTCATCCATTCATAACCACAATAAACTGAGAACTGATCTCAGATGGGCTCGTCTCGTTTCTTCTGGAACCTCGAGGTTCTTCTCTTCAACGTGACGTGCATCTTTCATCCCCGTCTCTGTCCTGTGGGGAGAACCTGTGGAAGCTCTGCCTCAGCACAACCAGCCCAAACACCAGGTTCTTAACAGAACCAGTTTATTTATTCAGACAGAAAAGGTCAAACAGCAGCATCCAACCGGACGACGGGACGTCTGCAAGGCACCGAGTTGGAGGCCAGAGAGGAGAACCTCTGAAGACACAGAGGAACCTCTGAAGGCGTAGAGGAACCTCTGAAGGCGGAGAGGAACCTCTGAAGGTGCAGAGGAACCTCTGAAGGCGCAGAGGAACCTCTGAAGGTGCAGAGGAACCTCTGAAGGCGCAGAGGAACCTCTGAAGGCGGAGAGGAACCTCTGAAGGTGCAGAGGAGAGCCTCTTGGCGTGAGGCACCTGAAGCCGATGGGAAGCCTGCGGGACGCCGCTGTGTTCAGGCCAACACCTGACCGACACCGCAGGATGAGAAGTGGGCCCGGCTTGATGCTAAGCTAACTGCTAGCCCTGGCTGGCCGGCAACTAGTAGCCCCGCTTGCGTCCGGGCCTGGGGTGGGAGGGGTTAAACTGGCGGTAAGAAGGCCCTCCCTCGCCGCCGCTCCTCCCCCCGTACTCGCCCCTCCACCTGCCGCCGCCCCTGAAGCCCCGCCTCCCGCCGCCGTGGGCACCTGCAGGTCTGGACCCCTTTGGTTCTGCCCGCTCCTCGCCGCTGACAGGACGCTCCGCCGCCGCCGTCACTTGACCTCGCCCCTCTGAGGGGGGGGTCCTGGGCCACGGGGGGAGGGGCGGGGTCGCCATGGTGATGGGGACTTCCTGAGTGTCAGACTGACACACACACACACACACACACACACACAGTCATCAGTACTGCATCAAGTACACACTACTACAAAGAACTGGAACTGCACTACTACAGTGTGTGTGTTACCGTGTGTGTGTTGGTGATCAGCAGGTCCCTCCTGAATCCTGATGGAACAGAGTGTTAAAGCATCAACCTCTGACCTTTGACCCCCCCCCACACACACAGTGTGTGTACGTACCTGCGGGGCAGTCGGCGGGGGCGGGGCACGGGGCCACGCTGACGGGGGGGCCGTCCCCATGGAGGGGTGGAGGCTGGCGGGACAGCGAGGCGGGTGGGGCGTAGCCCTGAGAGGGGGGGGGCAGGTACCCCGAGAGGTAGCAGGGGTTTGCCGGAGGGGGCTGGGGTTGCCATGGCAACAGGGAGTAGGGGATAGTGTGGGGAGGGGGAGGGGTGGGTGGGAAGAGTGGGGGGGGGTTCTGCAGAGTGTGGGCCTGCTGGAGGGGCAGCAGATACGAGTACGGCAGGTGGAGGGGCAACAGGTAGGCCTGCAACACACACACACACACACAGTCAGACATAACTGCACTAAAACACACACATGGTTCTTTCTGCTAACTTGTTTAATTCCTGTCAAGAGCATCTGGTCTCACCTTCACACCCAGGTTGAAGAAGAATCTCAGGACCTTCAGGTCTGGAAGACACACACACACACACACACACACAGGTGGTGAGCTCTGGGTGCATCCAGAAGCAAAGGCCCGAGCGGCGATGAGGTCATGGCTCACCTCGGGGCAGGTCCTCCCCCGTGGCGCTGCAGGAGAAGGGGGGTGTGGGGGCCACCAGGCCCCGCTCCCCCGGGGGGAAGCCCGGGAACAGGGGGTCCTGGAACAGCTGCTGCAGGGGGGGCGCGAGGGACGCCCGGGGGGGGGGGGAGAGACGGCAGCGGGGGGCTGGGGGGGGGCCCGAGCTGGGCGGGGGGCGGAGTTCGCAGGGGGGCCGGGAGGGGAGGGGGGTGCGAGGCGACAACACCAAACTGGACTGGAGGGACCTCGCATTGGGACAGGGGACCCCCGGCCGGGTCGGACCCCTGGACCGAAGGCGGAGCCTGGGGCTGGGAGACCGGGATCTGCATATGGGACCCCTGGACAGGCTGAGAATCCCGGACCGCCTGAGGCCCCAGGAACCCCTGGACCTGCCGGGGCTCCTGGGTCTTCAGAACAAGCTCTTCCTCGGTGGGGGACTGAAGAGGATTCTGAAGACGGGCCCGGTCCTGCAGAGGGGGGGTCTGGGTCTGGACCCGGCGCTGGTCTCCAGGATCCCTGCAAGAATCTGAAGAGGGAAACAAGAAGGTCAGAGATCAGACCGGATCCCCGGAGACGTCTCATTGGACAATCATTCATGCGGCTGACGACCCGTCCTAATGTCGGACCAATCAGGCTGGAGCAGCGGGATGCGGCCCGCTCACCTGCTGCTGAGAGAGGAGGCGGGGCCTTCTGCACAGGGGGCGGAGCCTCCACAGCAGGGGGCGGGGCCTGTACAGCAGGAGGCAGGGCTTTTGCCACAGTGGGTGGAGCCTCCACCTCAGGGGGCGGGGCCTGTACAGCAAGAGGCAGGGTCTTCACCACAATGGGCGGAGCCTCCACAGTGGGAGGCGGAGGCTTCTGCACAGTGGGCGGAGCCCGTGCAGCTGGAGGCGGAGCCCCCCGGACAGGTGCATGATGGGTGGAGGAGGCGGCGGTCGGGGAGCGGCGGAGGAGCTGTGCTTTGGGGGACGGAGCGATGGGGGCGATGAAGGTGGGGGGCCCGGGAGAGGAGGAGGGAGGGGGGGAGGGCGAGGAGGGGGGGGGCAGGACGGGAGTGATGAAGGCGTGCGGGGGGGCGGCGGTGGCCACGTTGGACA
>NC_141302.1:240000-242500 GCF_037954325.1 Fistularia commersonii | reverse complement strand
TCTGCCGCCATGGAGACCTACAACATGCCAGGTAACCGTGGCAACCAGCGGGCGGGGGGGGCGCTCGCGGCGTTCGACACTCATCCTCCCACTCGTCCGCCGAGCCTGACCTTCATCCCGGTCTCTCTCTGGACTCTCGTGAGGGGCGGCGGCCGACGTTCAGTGACGGGACGGTCGAGCCACGCGGAATCAAAACTTTATTGATCATGGCGGCGGCGGCGGCAACAGAAACAAGCGGAGGAGCACAGAAGGACACGTCCTGCCTTCACGGGGAACCTTCCGTGTCCCTCGGCGTCTTCGTCCCTGCGGCGCGGAGATGGCGTCCTCCAGGAGGAAGCACCTTCTGTCCCAGGAGGGTCCGAGTCCAGGGACGGAGGCGTCTCCATGGCGTGTGCCGTGACCTCCTGACCCGCGCGAGAAGCCTTCAGCCAGTTGCACATCAGAGGTGATGGAGATGAAGGAAACAAAGGAGCGGGAGGACGGGGATTCTGAGGCCCTCCTCGCAGAACCTGCCCAATGTTTTTCTCTCCGTCCGGACAGGAAGTGATGTCATCACCAAAAGCCTGTGGGGAGGATGTGGTTCGGCCCGCTGTCCAGAACCCGCTTCTTCTGGAGGTGGTTGAAACCCTCACAGAGGCGCTGTCCTCCAGAACCCCCCCCCCCCAAACGACCTCCTCAGAGGGTCAGGGGGCGGAGCCAGAGGGGCTCACCTGTCAATCACTGGGGAAGATGACCCCGAACACGCGCAGGTATGGCGAGAACACGAACGCTCCTCAGACAGAACCCGGGACGGGAGGTGACCGAGCCACCGCTGCCCCGCCATCCCATAATAAACAGTCCGTCAATCAGGTCGTCCGTCTCGGAACGACAAAGACGACGAAGTTCGAGGCTCCGACTGCGGTCACATGATGAAGATCACGGCAGCTCCTGAAGCAGGACAGGCGGCGGCGGAGGAGGACGAGCAGCAGGAGCAGGCAGAGCGAGCAAGATGAACAACGGGGAGAAGCTTCCATCCGTCGGTCCAGAGGACGGAGGGAGGAAAGAGAGGGAGGGTGGTGAGGAGGGAAGAGGACCTAAAAAGAAGTGGTGAGACCCAGGTAACTGAGGAAGGACTGTTTGGAGGGAGGGGAGGGTAAAGAGCAGGAGGACGAGGACGACGACTGCGATGGCGGCCGAAGCGCCAGCAGCGTGGTGATGGGGACGAGCGGCGACAGCTCCGAGAGCGAGGGATGCAGCGGCGGGAGGGCGTGCGTGTTCGTGTGCAGCCGCTGCACGTGTTTGTTGGAGCGCTGGCCGTCGGCGTGCGCGTAGGAGCGGTGGGTGTGCACGGCGCCGGGCGTGCGAGCCGCCGGCCCGCCCCCGCCCAGCGCCGCGTGCTTCACCTTGCAGTGCAGCCGCAGACTGTCCCGCCTCTTGGCGCTGTAGGGGCAGAGGTCGCAGGTGAACGGACGCTCGCCGGTGTGCACGCGCACGTGCTCCACCAGCTTGTTGGCCGTGCGCGTCAGGTGGCCGCAGCGCTCGCACCGGTACTGGTTGCCTTGGCGATGACCCTGGAAGTGAACCAGCAGCTCCTGTTGCCCTGGAAACGACCTCTGGCAGATGCGGCAGCGATGCTCCGAGGTGCTCGTGGCCTGCTGGGTTGCCGTGGCAACTGTCGGAGCCCTGCCGGCGACGGCGGGAGGGGGGGGTGACGGGGCATCTGAGGAGGGATAGGTTCAACACACACACACACACGCACGCACGTGTCAGCCAGCCCAGGTCTCTGCAGGAGCTCCCAAACTTCATGACATCATCACAGATGGTCACACGGGCCCGGCCCGCCATCGGCCCGTCCGTCGGCCTGCCGACCGGCCGTCGACTGATGGAAGGGGCATGAACTTCCTGTTTGAAGGTCACGGTGACCTTCACCTCCTGCGAAACTAGGTCCCCTCCTGTGTCCGTGGGGGCGACGGCCCCCTAGTGGAGGCAGGAGGTGCCGCAGGAGCTGAACACCCAGACCTCTTATTATCAGAATAAGAATTATCATCATCCTCATTATTATTGTTATTGTTATCAACATGATGATCACCTTCTAATATTTTTATTATTATTATCATTCCAGAACAGACCCTGGTCTTCTTCTGACGTGAACGCTGGTTCGGATGTTTGTGACCTTTGACCCCAAGCTGAGGGAACGCCGTCCCGGCGTCCCCCGCAGGACGGTCGCCAGGCAGCGACGGCGGTGGACTCACCGGGCGGCGGCGTCACCCTGGGCGTGGGTGTCGGCGTGCGCCCTCATGGCCGCCTCCTGGTTGGTGGCGTGGTCGCAGGCGCAGCAGTGCAGCGAGAAGGCGCCGCGCTCCCGCTGACGGTGCTCGGACATGTGACTCTGGAAGAGGCTCCGCCCCTCCGTTTCGAAGCCGCACACGTGACACCTGAGGAGGGATCGCGGTGGTTACCACGGAAACGGAGGCCGCCCGTTCCGCGGCGACGCCCATCGAAGCGCGGTCCCGTTCTCACC
>NC_141302.1:225000-237500 GCF_037954325.1 Fistularia commersonii | reverse complement strand
CAGAAACCCAGAGGATCCTGAAATTAATAAATGATTGAATCGATCAGGACCAATGATACCGCACGCCCCCGCACACATGTCATCACCATGGCAACCGACCCGGCTGTGTCATCCCTGCCCTGACCTTCCGCCGCGCGATCCATCACCGATCGCCGTCAATAGCCGTCAATGATCGGCGTCTATCGGCGGAACGACCGATCGATGACGTCACAAAAGATGAAGGCAACTTTGACCGGTGATCAGCGAGAATCCGAACCGGCGATCGATCCCCGGGAGCCGATCGGTAACGGCCTGATTCCAGTGTAACGCGTTACTCCAGTGTAACTGTTTCATTCCAGCAGAAATGATTCATTCAAACGGTGAAACGTTTGAACCCCCTCCCCCCCCCCGCCCCCCCCCCGCCCCTCCTGCCCCACGGACTCCTGCCCCTCCTGCCCCCGACCCCCCCCCCTACCCGTCTCTAAGCGACACCGTCCGCTGCCGCCCCGCATCCGCATCCGCGGGAGGGGGGGGCTACGGGGTTGTCGCCCCCCCGGCGGTGTCGGTCCCCCCCCCCCCCCCCCGGTCCCAAAGTCGTCCGGGCGGAGGCCGTCGGTCCTCCGGAAGCACCGGCGAGCCGGACATTTTCCCCGCGCCCCCCCCGCGGAGGGCAGGTGTCAGAGCCCCCCCCAACATGGCTGACCGGTAACCCGACCTCCCGAGACCTGAACAAGTCCCGCTCCCGCCCCGGGACGCCCCCGCACTCACCGGTACCGGCGGGGATGTTGCAGTCCGGGGCAGCGCCGGGCTTCAACCGGAGACCGCCCGATGTCCGGCCGCCTCCCCGGTCACGGCGCCCTCCGCTCCGCTCCTCCTCCTCCTCCTCTTCCTCCTCCGGTCCTCCGGTGCTCCGGTGCTCCGGTGCTCCGGTGCTCCGCTGCTCCGCTGCTCCGCTGCTCTGGTGCTCCGGTGCTCCGGTGTTCCGGTGCTCGGGTCGCGGCGGAGCGGTGCAGGCGGGGAGTCGGTGTGTTTCCACCCCGGAGACGCGGATGACGGGTCGGTCACCGAGCAGGGCAGATGGAGCCTCTTCCTCCTCCTCCGCCCTCCCTGTGCGTGCGTGCGTGTGCCTGTGTGCGTGCGCGTGCGCGCATGTGTGTGTGTGTGTGTGTGTGTGTGTGTGTGTGTGTGTGTGTGTGTGTGTGTGTGCGTGTCCAGAGGTCGGGTTCCGGTTCGGTTCTCGGTCCGGGACTTTCTTCGCGCGCCGGACGCGGGACACGTGACGTGACGTCGCGTGAGGAACGACCGGTCCGGGTCCGAGGACTCCGGATGACGTCACGCGTGATGCCCCCAAACTTCCGGTCAGAAACACCTGGACGGACAGGTGACCGCGGCGGGGGCGGCTCACGTGACCACCGGAAGAGCCCGGGTTCGAACCCGCTTCACGCGAAAAATGCGACTTCCGGTTTCAGCCATGTTTTCCTCAACATAACGGAGACCGGAAGGAAAACTTTCACAATAAAACCCAGAAGAACACACACACACACACACACACACACACACACACACACACACACACACACACACACACACGGACGCACGTACACACACAAATGCACACACACACACATGCACACACACAAATGCACACACACACATACACACGCACAATTGCACGCACACACACACACAATTGCACACACACACACACACACACACAATTGCACACACACACACACACACACACACACACTCAGGCAGTGCAGCGCTGTAGCCAATCCCGTCAGTCTGTGGGTGAGAGGCGGAGTCTCACCTGGACCATCAGCTGTCAATCATCCACTGTCACCTCATGTCCACTCCTCCCGCAGCCTTCAGCAGGACAAGGAGAAGGAGAACCTGGCAGGAGATCATGGATCCTCCACACGGGTCCTCCAAGGTCCTACCTGTAACCATGGCAACCTGAAAGATGTCGGCGCGGCCGCTGCCGTGCGGTCGGAGAGGATCGAGGAGGTCCGAGGTGGAGCCCATGAGGGTGACGGAGGTGACCCCCCTTCCCTCAAACTGCCCCGGGGGCAGGGGGGCAACATCCTGGAGGGGGAGGGGCAGATCCTGGAGGGGAGGGGGGGAAGGGGGGCACATCCTGGACCTTCATGGAGGAGCAACCTCAGGACCGGACGGACCATCTGCCAGACCTTTGTTTTCAACACTGCACTCATCTGGATCACCGTGAAGATCTGGAACATCTACAGGTTTGTGCTCTGTCACACACACACACACACACACACACACACACACACACACACACACACCCCTCGTCCAGGAGCAGGCTGGTCCTCCCCAGGTCTGAGGTGGTCACAGTTCCCGGGACCTTCAGACGAGGACCCGCGGCAGCGGCGGGCGTCTTATTGCACTTATTGATCGCCGATGGCGTTCATTGATCTTCATTCGGAGGGAGATCAGTTTCCCGCACTGATCAGTAGACATTCTCCCGCCGATCGACCGATCAATCCACTGATCAGCGAACGGGGACATGGATCTATTGACTGGCTGATGGACTGATTGATCGATGGAGCGATTGAGTGATTGATGGATTGATCGATGGACTGATCGATCAGTCTGCCTTCAATCTAGATGCCAGAAAAGTTTCCTTCCAACTCTGGAAAGCAGTTTTTCCAGAGGTACTAACACTCGAAGTACTAGCACTGGTAGTACTGGTAGTACTAGTATTACTAGCATACAGGAGGGACCGGGGCTGTGCAGTACTGTGTGCAGTACTAGTAGTACTGCTACAACTACTAGTACTGCTAGTACTGGGAGAAATCCATCTTACAACTTGATCGGTTTTCACTACTTTCATCTTCCATGTGTCTGCAGCACTTCTTGAGGTGTGTGTGTGTGTACCCATGTTCGCATGTGTGTGTGTACCCATGTTCACATGTGTGTGTGTGTGTGTACCCATGTTCACATGTGTGTGTGTGTGTGTACCCATGTTCACGTGTGTGTGTGTGTATGTACCCGTGTTCGTGTGTGTGTGTACCCATGTTCACGTGTGTGTGTGTGTGTACCCATGTTCACGTGTGTGTGTGTAGATGCCCCGGTCCCTCCTGTATCTGGCAGTGTTCCTGCCGTCTCTGGCTCCGCCCACCGCAGGCTTTTCCCAGGGCGCAGGCTCCGCCTCCTGTGAGGAAATGCGTCCGGGCCACATCAGCGCTCAGCCCCGGGACGTGGGCGGCGCCGGCGTCTCCGTCCGCACGTCGGCCCGGTCCTTCCTGCCGGGCCAGCTGGTCACAGGTAGGAACGCCCGCCGCTCCGGAGGTCCCTTCTGGAGACAGAGGTCCACCTGCGGCGAAGCCAGATGGATTCCAGAGCTCTGGTTCAGGTTCAGCACGCAGCGCCTCAGGTTCTGAGACGCACAACCATCACCACCGCCAAACGCACAACAGTCACAGCAAGTACATTGAAGTACTTTCACTAAAAGTACTGTCACTAGAAGTACAGTCACTAGAAGTATCGTCACTCGAAGTACTGTCATTAGAAGTACTATCACATGAAGTACTGTCACTAGAAGTACCGTCACATGAAGTACCTTCACTAGAAGTACTGTCACTAGAAGTACAGTCACTAGAAGTACCATCACTAGAAGTACAGTCACTAGAAGTACCATCACTAGAAGTACTGTCACTAGAAGTACCATCACTAGAAGTACTGTCACTAGAAGTACCGTCACCAGAAGTGACTGGACGTATCTGCATCCCCGGTTCCATCTTGGTCCTCCGTCCACAGTGACCGTCCGGAGTTCCCGGGACTTCATGGGGTTCCTGCTCCAGGCTCGCAGGGCCTCCGGTCCGGACGGGGATCCGGTCCTGGCCGGGGGCTCGTGGACCGCCGCCCCCCCGGGGACACACACCTTGCGCTGCCTGTCGGACGGAGACACCCTCACACACTCCGACAAACAGCTGAAGAGGAACCTCTCCTTTGTTTGGAGGGCTCCAGACGTTCCCGCAGGAGACATCCGCTTCCAGTGAGTAAGAACCTCCTGGGACCTCGTTGGCTCCCCAAACCAGGTCTTTCATTCACTGACCACCCGCGAGACTTTGGGGGCGGAGCCAGCTGCCAGCGGGCCAAAGAGGCGGGACTGAACCCGGACGGTCCGGCCGTCAATCACAGAGCGACACGAACACATCCATCTTTTCACGCTGTCATCCTGAAGCCGTCCTGCCGTCTGTCCCGCAGTGTGACCGTGGTTCGGTCCTACTTCGTCTTCTGGGCGGGAATCCAGTCTGCGGTTCTTCACGACATGTCGGGCGCCGGCGCGTGGGTTCCCCGCGGCTCGTCTGGCCCAGGTAAGGCCGCTCGCCGCGCCGCAGAAGCTAGCCTGGCAGGAGCCCTGAAGGCCCCCCCCGCTCATACTGCCCTGGCTGTTTCCATGGCGACCCAACCCTCCAGACCTCATCCCCCTGGCTTCGCTAAAATCCGCGTGAGCCCTCAAAGCTGGCGACGTGCTATCGGGACCTACCGACAGCTCTCGAAGTAAGTCAGGCAGGGCTGAGCCGCCAGCAGGGGGCGCACGGTGCCGGAACGGGTCACGCCCCGGTCAGTGGTCTGGACCTTCTGGTCTGGCAGGTTCTCGTCAGTTCCTGATCACTAATTCGGGTCGTTCTCTCGTCCACAAAGCTCTCGGAGCGACGCCGGGTCCAGACACAAGCGACCGGACGGGACCTTCTGCTGCCCGGAGACCTCGGAGACCGGCCGGCCCCGGACCACCGGGCCCGACCTCCAGAGAAGCGGGTCTGCGGCCCAGCAGCTCGGTTCCAACAAGCGGCAGCCCCGTTAGCCTAGCAGCTCCTTGGAATGCGTCAGGAGCCGGTGCCGCAGAGGCTCTCATGACCCGGAGCTTCTTCCCGGCTCTGGTCCACCTTCCTTCCTTGACGCTGGAAATATCCTCCACTCCTCCATCCCAGCCGGCCTCCCATCCCTCGCTCCCCCCGCTGAGCCACGGGGAAGGAGGACCTCATTCTAAGCCGGCCGTTGGTTCCTCGGTGAGTGAAGGAACACGAGACCTTTGGACCACCTCTGCAGTCCCGGCAAGAGACCGGCCTCTGGGTGAAACCGTCCCAGCAGGGCCGCCGGAGGACCGGAGCAGCCCGTCCAGGGCCCGGGAGGGTTGGTCTTCGTCCCGGACAGGTCCAGGACAACCTGGGCCCGGTCGCCTCCTCACGCCTCCCACTCCTGCACTCCTTCTGGAGGTACGACCGTTCACATCAGAAGGGGGTCTCCAGTCCAGGAGATGGTCTCCATCCCGAAGCCCCGCCCTCGAGGACCTCCTCCGCCCCCCCACGCCTCCAGCCAGCAGACTTCCCCCCGGCAACGGGCCTCCTCCTCTTCACCGACCGACCTCGGATCCACTGAAGCATCAGCAGCAAACCTCCCGGGAGCGCTCAGACCTTCTGCCTGAGGGATCATCTCCGCCCCCCCCCGCCACCCAGACCTCCCGCTGGACCCGGCCGAACCCCCCAGTTCCTCCCGGGTTGTCGGTCCAAATGGTTCTGCGCCCGGAGGTGGACATGGTCCCGGCCCCCGACGGGGGTGAAGAAGCTGGAGATCTTCAGGGGGCTGGTTCTGCGGGCGTTCTCCTCCACTCCTTCATCCAAACCCTGTCATCTCACACTTCTTCTCCCTCCCTGAGCTTCTCCTCTCCCCCAGCCGCCTCTGCAGGGTCAACCCCGCCGTCCACGCATGGATCTCCCACGTCCACCATGTCCTCCCTTGGAGAAGACCCAAGGAGCTCCCGGGCCTCTGGCACGCTCCCCGGTCCGTCCCCTGACTCGCCTCCTCCTCCCTCTACCTCCGTCCACCCTTGGTCCACCTCTCCGTCCCCCGGGTTGCCAAGAGGTCCCTCATCTCCTCCTGCTCTCCCTGCACCTTCTGCTCCCTCACCTTCTCCGAGCCCGTCTCCGTCCTCCTCGTCCCTCGTCCCTGTGACGGCTCCTTCTCGTCCTCCATCACTCCACCCTCGCTCTCCTTCTTCCACGCCCCTGTTGCCGTCCTCCCCCTTCCAGAAGCTCACCTTGCGTCAGAGCCAAAGGGCGTGGTGGTCTCCGGCGGCCCCGGACCGCCGAGCCCGGCCCGATCCCAAGCCCGGCGGCGGCCTCGGGTTCGGGCCCGGGTCTCCCGCCGGCCCCCCCTCCGGGCCGCCCGGCGGGTCCGGCACCCAGGAGCTGGGGCTGCTGCTGGGCTGCTCTGCGGGCCTGGGCATGGTTCTGGTGGTGGCGGTGAGGTTCTTGTGCCACCAGGCCCGCGGCAAACGGACGGCGGTGACGCTGAACAGCGGGAGGGGGGGCCGGGGCCTGATCCGGGTCCAGGAGTGCGGAGATCTGGTCAGGGTCCGGCCCATCAGAGAGAACAGCTTCGTGCTTCTGGCCGAGTACGACATCCTGACGTCGCCTGGCAACTGAGCAGAGGGGAGCGACGACCTCCTCCATGAAGGTCGGTCCCGGTCCACCTCGCACGCCTTCCCTCGACGGACTGCCCTCGGTACCTCCTCCGCTCAGCGAGACGCCACCTTCACGCCAGAAGCTCCGGATGTTCTTCTCAGAGCCGTGAACTGTCTGAATATCCAATCTGTTCGCTGGAGACCAGCTTCACCTTCTAGCCTGGAGCAGATTGGTAGAGATGCTGTTTGTTTCTGTGCTTTACACAAACAGGATGGTCCTGAAGCTGAAGACCATTACATGCTAACGCTAGCGGGGCTTGAACCTGGTCTTCTACAGACCCTCTGAGGGATTCTATTTCACTCTGACTCTGAACACATGTAACCAAAGATTTTACATGTATGACTTTAGAAAATAAAAATGATAGCTGGGCTGTTGCTAATTGCATGGTTCGTTTGGATAATAGCTTGGTTCATTTTAGCTAATAGTGTGGTTCACACCAGCAAATAGCATCAGTCAAGTTAGCTAATAGCATCGTTCACATAAGTTGATAGTGTGGTTCACGTAAGCTAATTGCATAGTTTACATAAGCTAATAGGGTGGTTCATGTAAGCTAATAGCATAGTTCACGTAAGCTAATAGGGTGGTTCATGTAAGCTAATAGCAAAGTTCATGTAAGCTAATAGGGTGGTTCGCGTAAGCTAATAGCGGGGTTCACATAAGCTAACGGGATGGTTCACATAAGCTAATGGCGTGGTTCAGGTAAGTGAACACCGTGATCCATGTTAGCTAATTCCGCTGGCCGCATAAGCTAACAGTGTGGTTCATTAGGGAGGAGCTGCTTGACTCCTGGTTGCCGCGCAACCCATCACCACGGTAACAGAGCTTCTCTGCAGAGGGAGTGGAAGTACCAGGAGCAGGTGGACCGGTACTGCTGATATGTTTTATTGATCAGTAACAATTCTGACCGCTATCTCCATGGCGACCGACCACGGCCACGGAAGGTCCAGTAAACATCTACCCGGCACCACCTGCACGGCACCTCCACCTTAAAAGTCCAAAAAGGTAAAAAAAAGCCTCAGAGGCGGACAGAGTCCTTGGACCGGCGGCAGGTCCCCTCCACTTTGGTCTCTTCATAGAAAAATAAAAGCTCTTAAATATCAAACAAATGAGGAAGAAGGCAGAGCTACGCCCCCCTCGCTGCTCCTGATTGGCTGAAATAAGGCACGTGATGTGGCAGCCCCGCCTCCGTCACACAGGTTGCAGCGCCACCAGCTTCGCCCCCTGGGGGAGGAGGAGGAGGAAGAGGAGGAAGAAGAGGAAGAGGAGGAGGAGGAGGAAGAAGAGAGGTATGACTCTCGATCCACACCCCAACCATCATCTTCAGCACAAACACCATCATGACTGGCATCTCCATCATGATCACCTCCGGTGGCGATCATGATGGATCGGGCGAGCGCGTTTTGATTGGACAGGCGATGTCGGTGGTCCTGCTCATCTTGGGCAGGAGAACTGGATCCAGATCCGGACCCAGACTTGGACCCGTGAACCCTGACCTGGACCGGGATCCGAATCAAAACCCGGAGCCAACCCAGGACCTCCACCCAGACCTGCACCCCTGGTGTTACCGACCTTCTGCTGGGTGGACATCCAGCGGCGGAGCGTGGGAACCAGGACGGAGCCCAGCAGGATCTGGGCCGGGTGGTAGATCAGCAGAGGCACCGACATGACGGACAGGTGCTGGAAGCCCGAGAAGACGATCTTCATCATGGGGATCCCTGGAGGAGGTAGAAGATAGAGGTTCTCAGCTGCAAATACAGACTGTCCTCCTGGACCAGGGGTGCCCACACTTTTTCCACTCCTGAGCTACTTCTCAAATGACCATGTGAAAATGAACTGCATCCACTAAAAATGCTGAATATATATATCTATTTGTATATCTACTGAGTTTACTTAACACAGTAAATGTTTGTGGATGTTGCATAACTGCATGAACCCTTCTGACACACGACAACAGAGAACTGTTTGGGTAAATATCTTCTTCTGATGACCTGAATGGCGTCAGCAGCACAGTTGAAGTCAGCTGGGAGAAAAATGACGGCTGTCCTGACAGGATTTGAGTTCCTTCACCTTTCTCCTTCTCGACTCACTTTTGGGAGGGAAGTAGATGCTGTAGTTTTTATGAACGCTCTGAAAACGCCGCTCCACGTTTCCCTTTTTGGATACAGCCATGGCAGACCGGAGGATGAGGCAACTTTAAAAATGACAGTAAAAAAAAAAGTCCACCTCCCATTCCATATGGAAGTCATACGTTTTAGTCTTTTTACTCGGTCCGGCTCCACCACTCATTTTTATACCCATAAGTTTAGAAGACATAAATTGGCGGCTAACTTGCTAGCTTGCTAGATCACGCCGTTATGTGCCCGTGCGCAGTGACGCCGCTGTCAGAAAGAGTCAGATTGGACGGAGCGACTGTCAGTCAAGTGACAGATCTCATAGTGAGGATGAGAGGCTGGCCTTTTAATGCCATGCCATCCACACACACCACCTGTGAGATCCACCCGTGGATCGCCATCGACGTATTGGGCGCTACTGGTCTAGAGGAACCTGACCTTCTCTACCAAGACCAGCCTGGACCCACAGGAGCTCCCCCTTGTGGCTGCAGGATGGAACTACAGGCACTGCTGATACCACCGCTCTCTCACTGCGTGCGTGCGTGTGTGTGTGTGTGTGTGTGCATGTCTCTGTCCCTGTACATGTGTACCTGTGTCCATTTGTGAACACACAAGCGTGCGTGTGCCTGTGTGCTTGTGTGTATGCCAGAATGTGTGTGTGTGTATGTCGCTGAGTGAGTGTGTGGCCATGCCTGTGTGTGTGCCCATGTGGTTATAAGCATGCCCATATGTGTGTATGTGTGTGCTAGTGTGCCTGTGTGTGTATGTCTGTATGTATGTGTCTGTCTGTACATGTGTGTGTGTGTTTGTGTGTGTGTGTGTACCCAGGGTGAGGGACTTGTGTGTGGAGCAGAAGAGGATGGCCACCGTGTCCGCTGGACTGAACCCGGACCTGCAGGACAAAGAGAGATGGTCATGTGACCTGAGGGGGCGTGGCCGGAGGCGGGGCAGGGGGCGGGGCTCACCTGGATGACAGGGTGAAGGTGAGCGACAGGAAGCTGAGCTGGATGATGAAAACTGAAAGACAGGGAGGGGTCAGAGGTCACGGAGCCGCCGCTCCACTGCCCGCATGTTGCCGGGCGACCGTTAAGACCACATGTCAATTAAAAAACGACCGGCGAAAAGCCGTGGGCCGTCTTCCCGGCGGAGCCCGGTCATTTCCTGCGCCCAGCGGAGGCACCCTGATGGCGAGCGTCATTCCTAGGCTCCGCCCCCCGCCGGGGGTCACCTGACACTCCATGCCACGGTCGTCCACGGGCGCAGGAAATACCACTCCTTGAAACATGGAGGTGGGCGGGGCCAGGGGCGGGATCGGAGGCGGGGCCACTGACTGGCGAATGCGAGCAGCAGCAGGCCGGTGGGCTCCAGCTCGATGGCCGGGTTACTGAAGGTGTCGCAGAAGGTGCTGTAGATGATGAGGAGGAGGACGACGCTGCTGACGGCGCCGAACGGAGGCTTGCGGCGTTCCAGACACTCACGGAGGAAGTGTCGACACACCTGTGCGGACACACAGTCAGACACGCAACACACTCGGGCAGCGGTGGCGTGGCGACGGGCAGCCCTACCTGACCCAGGACCAGAGGGACCACCACCGTCAGGAAGAGCTGGGAGAAGATGGACGAGAAGGGGACAGAGGAGGACGAGCCCAGCTGCGTGCGCACACACACACACACACACACACACACACACACACACACACACACACACACACACACACACACACACACACCATTCACATGAATCATTCCTCAGTGAAAACTTCTAATCCCGTTAAACCAGCAGCAGCTGCCATCATCCAACCGCTCCAACCGGGACCGGACGCGGCTGTTGTTGCCTGGTTGTCATGGCGACTGTCCGACAGTGCTCCAGTACTTTGACTTAAGGTCCAGCTGTTGGTGTTTGGACTCACAAACAGCAGCAGCAGCGGCGGCGTCACCACGATCCCCTGCAGGAAACACAAAGGTCACGGCGTCCTCCTCCTCTCGACAGGCGTCTGGGCGGAGGAGGACGCCGACGTCTTACCAGGAAGCTGCCGAACGCCGAGTTGAAGATGGCGGCCGCCTGCGGACACACGCGCCGTCACCATGGTAACTCATTGCCGCTTCATACATTATTTAACCACTGTATCTGAACAGTAACATCACCATTTGAATCAGAGGAGCGGTCACCATGGAAACAAGTGGTTACATAACATCACACTGCTAATAACCTGCTAGAGTGTGTGTGTGTATGTGTGTGTGTGTGTGTCTGTGTGTGTGTGTGTGTGTGTGTGTGTGTGTATGTGACCTCGTTCCCACCAACAGCCTTGGTGAGGATGACGGCGGAGGAGACCGGAGGCGGCATGCAGCTCACCGTCTGTAACCTTGGCAACAGAAGAGAGAATCATGGCGTTAGCGGCGGCTGCGTCACCCCTCCCGGGGTCAAAGGTCAAAAGGAAGAACAAGGAGCTTCTAGTCAGAAGGAGACATTGATTCAGATGGTATGTGTACATTAAACATCTCACGACCTTCAACACCATTACACACACACACACACACACACACACACACACACACACACACACACACCCTCGCAGCAGCCATGGGTCCAGGGCCGTCAGGGCGAGGACCTGCAGCAGCAGCCAGATGGCCACCGGGAAGAAGACCAGCGTGAAGGTTTGGACGAAGAGGTGGAGACGCACGTGAAGCAGCGCGCTGGTCAGCTCCTGCACACACACACACACACACACACACACACACACACACACAAAATTATAAAGGAATGACTTCTTGGGCTGAATGTAAACGTGGACCATCAGACCTGGACCTGGACCTCCATCCTACGGGGGGGGGGGGGGGGGGGGGGGCAGAGACCCCGAGGTCAGAGGTCACCTCACCTCTGTTTTCAGCGACAGGCCGCTGTTGAAGAAGATGAGGGAGACGGCGCCGTAGGAGATGGTGATCTCCGGCCTCAGCGGCCCTGGGGGAGAGGGGGGGGGCAGATGTTACTATGGTGACCGGGGGGGGGCACTGAAATCTGGCCAATCACAGACATCCAACAGCGGAGGCGCGTGCAACGTGTCACTCCTGCCAGGTGGAAGGCCCCTGGTGCGCATGCGCCAGCGCCGCCAGCTACCTGTCGGACCCGTTCTATGAGCGGCGGAACCGGAACCCGCACAGCCCCGCACAGCCCCGCACAGCCCCGCACAGCCCCGCACAGCCGAGGCTCCCGGCACCTCCAGAAGATGTTGTTCTGGATCTAATAACACGACCCCCGCCCGGTTCTCCGCCCTGCTGTCCCCGCTCTGAGGCGCGCGGAGGACGGGGAGCCCCGGTCGCCCACCTCCGCGGACACCGAGGCCGGGCCTCAGCCTGGCGGACAGGATGACGAGCAGGATCCCGATGATGAACCACTCCCTCCGGACGCTGGCCAGGAGCCCCATGTTGTGGCCGCCGGCCGCGGCGCTGCTCTCCGGGTTCCTCCGCGACGCGCTCCCGGTCGCCTCGACAGCCGGGACACTTCCGGACACGTGGGACACCGCAGCACCGTAAAGGCGGCTGTAGACGCGCGGGCGGTACCGTAACACTCACTGCGGCTGCGCAGTCGCTCACCATGGAAACGGACCCGCGAGCGCCCCCTAGTGGTCACAGGCGGAGCTGCGAACGCACGGGAAGCATTTTTTTTGTTGAACATAAATAGTATAAACAGATAAATAGATGTACAAATAAACATGGCAAGGTAGAATCGAATGTCACTGAATCAACCGGGGATGAGGAAGCAAAGGACATAAGGACATTCCTTCTGTATGAAATCACTGTATGAGTTAACAGCATTAAAGGTTTGTGAGAAGAAACGCTAGAGGAAAAAGAAAATACATGAAAATCAATAAAAGAAAAAAAACATAAATAAATTGCAAGGGGAATATAATATGTATTTAACT
>NC_141302.1:207500-220000 GCF_037954325.1 Fistularia commersonii | reverse complement strand
ATGGCGCCGTGGAGCCTCCTCTTCTTCTGCTGCGTCGCTGCTGGAGGTAAGAACCTGACGGACGGACGGACGGACACACATGTAGATGGACAGACAGACACACGGACATGTCCTGCTTCTTCTCTGCAGTTCAACACCAGGACATTCATACGTTAGGCTGCTCAGACTCCGATGGAGAAGATGCATACACCCTGAACGGGGAGGAGATGTGGTACGCAGACTTCAGCCACCAGCGAGGGGTGGAACCTCAGCCCAGCTTCATCGATCATATTACTTATGAGGAGGGAACTTATGAAGGAGCTGTACAGAATCAACATACCTGCAGAACAAATCTGGGGATAAATCAGAAAGTCATGAAGGACCTGCCTCTGGAACTGGGTGAGGACAAATCTACTGCAACACCTCTGACACACACACACACACACACACACACACACACACACACACAAACACACACACACACACACACACACACACACACACACACAGTGCCCTCCATGTTTCAGTCAGTAACAGCTCTGCTGTGTTCAGAGGGTCCAGGCCACCCCATCATCTACCCCCAGGTGCAGGTGAAGGTGGGGGAGAAGAACACCCTGGTGTGCCACGTGTCGGGCTTCTACCCGGCCCCCGTCACCGTCAGCTGGACCAGGAACACCAAGAACGTGAGCGAGCAGACCCACATCAACACGCCCTTCCTGGACAGCGACGGCTTCTTCAGCCAGACGGCCAGGATGGACTTCGTCCCCCAGCTGGGAGACGTCTACGGCTGCTCGGTCCAGCACCCGGCCCTGGACGCCCCGCTGAGCAACTTCTGGGGTGAATGACCCGCCCACCTCCAGACCACCTCCAGACCACCTCCAGACCAACCACAGACCTCCAGACCAATTGCAGACCTCCAGACCAACCACAGACCTCCAGACCAACCTCAGACCTCCAGACCACCTCCAGACCACCTCCAGACCAACCTCAGACTTCCAGACCAACCACAGACCTCCAGACCAACCTCAGACCTCCAGACCACCTCCAGGCCACCAGACCAACCACAGACCACCAGACCAATTGCAGACCTCCAGACCAACCACAGACCTCCAGACCAACCTCAGACCTCCAGACCACCTCCAGGCCACCAAACACCTAAAGACCACCTCCAGACCAACTATAGACCAACTTCAGACCACCTCCAGACCCCTGCAGACCACCTCCAGCCGGCCCGCTGTGGGAGCGAACAGAAGCTGACTGAGATGCTATGTGTGTGTGTGTCCTCCAGAGGTCCAGGTCCAGGGTCCGGGCATCGGACCTTCGGTCTTCTGCGGCGTGGGCCTGACGGTGGGCCTCCTGGGCGTGGCCTCGGGAACCTACTTCCTGGTCAAAGGGATGGAGTGCAGCTGATTGGCTCGGAGCGGCGGCGTGGCCTCCGTGTGCTTTTCTTTCGCCCACCGCCGCTGAAGCTCCGCCTCCTCGTGCCTCTTCTGTCTCCTGGAGGAACATCTCACCTCCACCAGCATCATCTGACCCAGCAATCAACAAACCAATCAGTAATCTGAAATCAATATTCATCAATAAAGTGATCCAGTCTGACTCCTCTGTTCCTCTGTGACTCACTGTGGAAGGACAACACACACACACACACACACACACACACACACACACACACACACACACACAAACACACACACACACATTCAGTTACTCACACACTAATACACACATACACACACACACACACATACACACACACACTCTCAAACACACGCACACACACACACACACATATAAACATATTCACACCAGCACTCACACATACACACACAAACACCAATTCACACTCTCACACACACAGATACACACACACACACGAACACACATACGCTCTCTTTCTCTCTCTCTCTCACACACACACACACACACACTAATCCAGTCACTCATCTCACACACACACACACACACACACACACGCACACACACACACACACATATAAACATATTCACACCAGCACTCACACATACACACACAAACACCAATTCACACTCTCACACACACAGATACACACACACACACGAACACACATACGCTCTCTTTCTCTCTCTCTCTCACACACACACACACACACACTAATCCAGTCACTCATCTCACACACACACACACACACACACACACACACACCTGCTGGAGCAGCAGCTGCTGGTTGCCTGCTCTCCTGGATTCCTCCAGCAGGTCATTCACCCACCAGTGAAGTTGGTGGATGAATGAGCCCTGAGGATGATCAGCCCCACCAGGCAGCAGGACCATGCATCATCCCCAGGAGGGCCCGCAGATGTTCTGAAGATGCTCTTCAACCTCTCCTGGTCCAAGATCTCCTAGACCTCCTGAACCTTCCAGGCCCCTTGGACCTCCTGCCATTTGCATCCCAGCCCAGCAGGTCCACCTCACACGCCGTTGCCACCCTCCATTGCTCCCTCTCTCACGTACAAAAAGAGTCCCCATCAGGATGTTCTACATGGACCACAGCTCCACCTTTGGAGGAGCCCGGAGAACCTTCAGTAACCCCACGCAGACATGTGCAGAACATGGAGGCTCCACACTGGAAGACCTCCAACCAGGGACCTTCTGGCTGCAAGGAGCCTCCAAACACTGCTTGTCATTCATCTGCTACTGCGTCACCATGGATGGCAGAACAACACTGCAGGAAACACCTTTGAACACACACACACACACACACACACATACGCACTCACACACACACACACACACACACACACACACACACACACACACACACACTCAGTGTGATCAGAACATTGATCTGTTTCTTGATCTCCAAAGTTCCAAAGTCTGTTTCTAAGCCCCGCCCCCTGGAACCCGTGGTCCAATAGCGTCGTAGAAGCCAAAGTGTGAGAGAAGGCTCGTCCGCCCGGCAACCGATGACGTGCGGGTCACATGACCCGCCGCGCGGGGTTTTTCCAGCTTCCCTGAACGTCTGCTTTCACTTTGAGACATGACTGCTGCCGCTCCAGCCACGCTCTGCATCGCCCTCCTCCTCGGCGGGGTCCTGCCCTCAGGTACGATCAATACGCCCGCCACCCCTCTACACGCCGACCGCTTGTCTAAATGCTGATCACCTGTCAATAGGCTGATCACCTGTCAATACGCCGATCACCTGTCAATACTATGATCACCCCTCTATACACCGATCACCTGTCAATATGCCGATCACCTGTCAATACTCTGATCACCTGTCAATACGCCGATCACCTGTCAATACTATGATCACCCCTCTATACACCGATCACCTGTCAATATGCTAATCACCTGTCAATACTCTGATTGCCTGTCAATAGGCTGATCATCTGTCTGTACTCTCATCACCTGTCAATACGCCAATCACTTGTTTATACGCTGATCACCTGTCAATATGCTGATCACCTGTCAATACTCTGATCACCCATCAATAGTCTGATCACCCCTCTATATGCTGATCACTTGTCTATAGTCCAATCACCTGTCAATACTCTGATTGCTCCTTGATTCTGTGATCATCATTAACACTCTGATCACTTGTTGATTTTCTGATCACCGATCAATACTCCCTGGAAAACGTTGGGTTGACGTGTGAGACGGTTCTCATCCTGAGGCAGAAGCTTCTGTCCCTGCAGAAACGTCTGCCAGGTGAGAAGGTCCTCAGCTGTCAGACGCAGCAGAGAAGATGACAGAGGAGCGGAAAGTAAAAGATGCAGATAGATATGATGATGGTGAGGAGGAGAAGGAGAAGGAGGAGGAGAAGAAGGAGAAGGAGGAGAAGGAGGAGAAGGAGGAGGAGAAGAAGAAGAGGTGTGTGAGTGAGTGTGAGTCATGTGACCTGTCTTCTCCTCCAGGTGGGTTCCAGAATTATGTCGTCGATTACTGCAATTTCAACTCCTCGGACCTTCAGGACATCGAGTACACCAGGTCCCACTTCTTCCGGCGGGTGGAGTTCAACCGCTTCTCCAGCTCTGTGGGAAAGTACATCGGCCTGACAGAGTATGGAGTCAGGAACGCAGAGTTCTGGAACAACAACACAGACTACCTGAACGCCATGAGGGCGGAGAAGGAGCGATACTGCAAACACAACATAGACAACGAATATAGAGCAGCACTCTTCAAGTCTGGTGGGTGTCTGGACCCTCTCTGCACACACACACACACACACACACACACACACACACACACACACACACACATATGCACAACACACACACACACACACACACACACACACACACACACACACACACACACACACACACACACATACACACACCTACACTCAATCACACACCAACCCTCTGCCTCCACCTGCTGCTGTGACACTGCTACTGCAGCCCTCACAGCTTCTACACTGTGTGTGTGTGTGTGTGTGTGTGTGTGTGTGTGTGTGTTGCAGTTCAGCCGAAGGTGGTCCTCAGCATGGAGGACCCTCCTGCAGGTGGACACGTGTCCATGCTGGTGTGTCGGGTCTACAACTTCTACCCCAAGCAGATCCGGGTCAGCTGGCTGAGGAACGCCCAGGAGGTCACCACCGATGTCACCTCCACCCAGGAGTGGGCCAACGGGGACTGGTACTACCAGGTCCACTCCCACCTGGTCTACACGCCCAGGTGAGCCCGGCGCCGCACGGTCCCGGTCCCGGTCCTGATCCCGGTCCCGGTCCTGGTCCGCCTGACCCGCCACGGATGTTTGTGTCTTTCAGCCCAGGAGAAAAAATCTCATGTGTGGTGGAACACGGGAGCCTGACCCAGCCTCTGCACACAGACTGGGGTACGTCTGCACGTCTGCACGTCTGCACGTCTCACGTCTACACGTCTGCACGTCTGCACGTCTGCACGTCTGCACGTCTGACTGTCTGACTGTCTGCACGTCTGAATGTCTGCACGTCTGCACGTCTGCACGTCTGCACGTCTGCACGTCTGATAACTGAACGTCTGCACGTCTGCTTGCTGAACGTCTGCACGTCTGCACGTCTGCTCGTCTGATAACTGCACGTCTGCACGTCTGCTCGTCTGCACGTCTGCACGTCTGCACGTCTGCTTGCTGAACGTCTGCACGTCTGCTCGTCTGATAACTGCACGTCTGCACGTCTGACTGTGTGTGTGTGTGTGTGTGTGTGTGTGTGTGTGTGTCTTCAGATCCGTCCATGCCCGAGTCCGAGAGGAGCAAACTGGCCATCGGCGCCTCAGGTCTGGTTCTGGGTCTGGTCCTGTTCCTGGCCGGGTTCATCTACTACAAGAAGAAGAAGAACGGCAGCAGGTTCCTCGGTTGGTCCTCCAGACGGTTCCGTTTCGGAGCAGAACCACCTGGATCTGGTTTTTGGTCCACTTCACGGTGTCCTCTTCTCCACGCAGGGCGGACCCTGGTTCCCGGGAGCTAGACCTGGTCCCGGTGTGCGCGTGGCCGGTGGTCCCGGGTCTCCTTCAGGTTCGGGTCCTGGTCCGGGTTCCGCAGCTGCTGCTCCTGCTTGGCGTGACGGATGATTCTCCGGGCCGTGGACGCGGTTCGGGACGCGGTTCGGCCCATCCGGGCCTCAGACCCGGCCCGGTCTGAAGCCGCTCGAGATCCCGGACGGGGTCTGGGTCGCGATCTGGTTCTGGAACCCTGATGATGCTTTACTGTTCAGAAATCAATAGCTAGCTTGGGCTGCCAATAATCAATAGTGCTGTGATCGGTGATTCACTGCTGCTTCTGGAATGCAAACCTTCTCCAATAAACATCTACAACCTTCTCAGCCTCTTATTATGGAACAGGAAGTCACACTGGAACTCCTGGACAGCAGGGGGCGCCACTGCACACACACACACACACACACACACACACACACACACACACACACACAGACATACACACACGCACTCATGCACACATACGGACACAAACGCACACACAAACAGACAAACGTACATACTGACACACACCCACACATACAGACTCAAACACACACACACACAGACACACACACACATACAGACACACACCCACATATATAGACACAAACACACACACACACGAAGACACACACACATAAAGACACACACCCACACATACAGACACAAACACACACACATACAGACACACACACATACATACAGACACACACACATACAGACACACACCCACATATACAGACACAAACACACACACACGAAGACACACACACACATACAGACACACACCCACACATACAGACACAAACACACACACATACAGACACACACCCACACATACAGACACACACACACACACACAGACACACACACACATACAGACACACACTCTCACATACAGACACAAACACACACACAAATAGACAGACACACACACATACAGACACACACCCACACATACAGACTCAAACACACACACACACACACACACACACACACACACATACA
The DNA here is from genome assembly GCF_037954325.1 of Fistularia commersonii. Taxonomy (NCBI): domain Eukaryota; kingdom Metazoa; phylum Chordata; class Actinopteri; order Syngnathiformes; family Fistulariidae; genus Fistularia; species Fistularia commersonii. Next base: position 213,577 of record NC_141302.1, on the reverse strand, counting down.
GACACACATCCACACACACAAACACACACACACGCACTGTTGTTTACCTTGGGGTTAATGGAGTAACCGGAGCAAACACTGGGTGACCTCTGACCCCGGGGCATGGACCAATCAGGCGGCAGAGACGGCAGCAGCCCTGGACGCCAACATGGACGCGGCGGCGACCGTCCGCATGCAGGTGAGCCGTCCGGACAGGACCGGGGGGGCAGGTGAGGCGACGGGGTGACTTTCTGAAGCCCGCCAATGAGGAGCTGTTATTGTGAAAGGTGCGGCGCTCACTTCCTGCCTCCAGGAGCAAACACTCGCCCGGCGCAGGTTCTCAAGATACCACATGGAACCACCACACTCACTTCTTGTCAAATCTTCTTGTCGTGACAACTGGGCTTGAAGTTCCTCCCTCGCAGACGTTCCAGCCCTCATCCCAGAAGCTTCTTCAGGTCTGAAGACCTGTTGGGAGTTTCCAAAAACACCTGCCAGGGTTTTGGCCGGTCCACTTTGTGGAGATGCAAGAGCCGATGGGCAGAAACCAGGTCCAAGGGGGTTGTTATGCTAACGGTTGTTATGCTAATACCGTTGTTACGCCAAGGGTGCTGTTATGCTAATGTGGGTGTTATGCTAATGGATTTGTTATGCTAGGGGAGGTTGTTATGCTAATGGGTTTGTTGTTTGTTGGGACAAAGGAGCAACTTTTGTGGATCATCTGGATTGGAATGTGAGGCTCAGGTGGAAGTTAGCAGGGGCTGATTCTGGTAGTGGATCTTTCCTGGTTGTTTGGGGGGTGCAGAAGGTCCTGGTCCGTCTCGGTGTTGATCCAGTACGGTGTCGGAGAAAGGTGGCGTCCGAGGCCTCCTCCGTTCACGGATGCTTTTTCTGTTTTGACAAAGATGGCTTCTTCGACTTCTTTGACCATCTGTCATCTCTGGACAGAATCCAGACACTGTTGTCTTCCGAGGAGTTGCCCTCGTTCCTCAGGTGTAGGTGGACCGTGGAGTCCTATCCCGAAGTGGTGGCTCTCCCGCGTCAGGGCGTCCGTTGTCTCTCCGACGTAGACTTCGTCGCAGTCCTCAGCCAGGCGGCAGCAGACACCACATTCTCCATCTTCGTCCTGGGTGTTTTGTCCTCGGGGTCGCCGGTCTTTGTCTCGAGGTCTTGTGGGGTTTAAATGTACCCTTATCTGGTGTTTGTTGAACAGCCTTCAGACTTTCTCCGAAACGCCGGCGAGGTGTGGTGTGATGATGGTCTTCCGTTTGTCGTTGTTCTTCCTCCTGCTCCACGTTCCTGCGTCTGGTGGTTTCTGATTTGGTGAAGGCCCAGTCAGGGTAGCCAGGGATGGACGGGCTTTCCTCACATGTTGGACCTTGGTGTTGGTGCCTTTGGCGGTTGATGGGATGTTCTCGCCCCGACGGAGCTCTGATCACCCCCAGCTTGTACCGAAGGGGGTGGTGAGCGTCCAACAGTAGATACTGGTCGGTGTGTTGGTTTCCCGTAAATGTTGATGAAGAAGCCCCCGGGATGAAGGCTGAAATGTCTTCAAGGGAACACGTTCCAGTCCAATTGCCACGACAAGAAGGTTTGGACAAGAATTCACCATGAGCTGGATGACTGAGAACCTCCACGTTTGACTACCACATTTCCCTGCCATCAACCACATCAGTCAATGACTTCAATCAACTAGATTGTCCGTCTATTGGACCAAAGAGTACGAGTTCAGAACGTCAGAGAAGGTCAGAGGAGCTGCATTGTGTCTTTGTACATCTAGAAGAGGACAGGGTTCAAGAGGAACTCTGGTTGTATGAGGAGGTCTGGATGTCAGACCGCTGCAGGACATGGAGGAGACAGTGGTGCTGAAGGTGTGACACAGAAGTTCAAGGTTGGATAGGATCTACATCAGGGGTCTGCTTCTGAGCATCCTGGTTGCTATGGTGATGGACAGACAGACATGAACCTCCATGGACCATGATGTTTGCAGATGACATTGTGATGTGTAGTGAGAGGGGGGGGCAGGTGGAGGAACATCTAGAACGCTGGAGGAGTGAAGGTCAGCTGCTGCAGGACAGAATGTGTGTGGATGTGAGGAAGCCAAGAGGAACGGTGAGGCTACAGAAGGCAGGAGGACTTTAAGTTCAGAGGGTCAGCAGTCCAGAAGAGGTGGAGAAACGAGTCCAAGCAGGTTGGAACAGGTGGAGAAACGAGCATCAGCCTGAAGGAAAGGAAAGGTGGAGAAGATGGAGGTGAAGAGCAGCCGTGGTGTCTGCTGCGGAGACGCTGAGGAGAAGACAGCTGAGATGAAGATGAGGAGGTTCTCACATGGTGGATGTACTGGAGATAAAGTCACACTGAGATGGTTTGGACTGGGACAGAGGAGGGATGGAGAAGATCTGAGTAGAAGGAGCTGAGGTTGGAGCTGCCGGGCAGGAGGTCTGGAGGAAGACCAGAGAGGAGGTTCATGGATGGAGGGAGGGAGGACGGGAAGGTAGATGGTGTGAGATGGAGGCAGATGATTGGCTGTGGCCCCTGAAGGGAGCAGCCTATAGAAGAAGAAGAAGAAGAAGAAGAAGAAGAAGAAGAAGAAGAAGAAGGAGAAAGTGGAGGAGGAGGAGCCTCACCTGTGTCGGTTACCATGGTGACCATGGTGACCTCTCTCTGCAGTTCTCTGAGGGCTTGGAGGAGGTGGGAGGAGCTCGGCGGGAGGAGGTGGCCCTCCTGAACCTGCAGGAGGACCAGGGCTCCACCCTCGCCAACGACGTCACTGCTTTGTTGCTGCGGCATCGCCGTGGTTACTGGGCAGGAGGCATGTTCCTGTCTCTGGTTTCCATCTTCTTCTTTGTCACTGGTGTGTTCACACACACACACAGGCACACACACACACACACACACACACACACACACACACACACACACTGTCATGTGATCCTTGTGGGCGTGGTCTCTCTGTCCTAGGCTTCCTATTGGCCTACGCCGTCTTCAGCTCGCCGTGCAGCGGCGTGCGGGTCGCAGGGCCAGATGAGGAGGGGGCTGAAGGGGGCGGAGCCAAGACCCCTGCGGACGTGGGGGCGGAGCCTCACCTGGGGGACCTGAGGGTGATGATGAGGAGGCTGCTGGAGGATGAAGACATCTACGACACCGTCGGGTAGGAGACCTCGGACCCGGCGCCGATGGGGTGCGAGAGGCGGCAGGGAGTCTTCTGATTGGCTGCGGTGTTTGTGCAGACGTGTCAGCAGGGCCGCTCACGCCCCCGGCTCGGCGGAGGGAACCTCCCTCGCCGCCGACATCTTGCGGCGCTTCAGGCAGCTGCCCATGGACCACACCTGGAGCGAGGCCCTGTACGCCACGCTGCAGTTCCCCAACAGGTCACCACCAATCACACACCAGCACAGGCCGTGACCAATCACAGACCAGCGTAGGTTACCACCAATCATTGTGTGTGTGTGTGTGTGTGTGTGCAGGACTCTCAGCAGCTCCCTCTGGCTCCTGGATGAAACAGGAAGTCCGTCAGAAGAACTTCCTGTCAGCCCGTCAGATTTCTGTCCTTTCAGCGCGTCGGGAAGCTTCACGGTGAGACGCGGCACAGACGCTTTCGTTGCCGAGGCGACCGCCGTCCCGCTACATCCGCCCATCTCTGTGTGCCGCCGCAGGGGGGCGTGGTCTACGCCAATTACGGCCGGCCGGAGGACTTCCATTGGCTGGCGAGCGCCGGCGTGCCCGTGGCCGGCTGCGTGGCGGTGATGCGGGTCGGGGGGGGGGGTCAGCTTCGCCGAGAAGCTGCGTTCGGCCCAGAGGAGCGGGGCGGGGGGGGCGCTGATCTACCCCGACCCCGCCGACCTGCCCCAGGACCCCCGACGCCTCGGCCTGAACACACACACCGCTGTGTCTGAACATGTAACACACACACACACACACACACGCCGCCCTCCGGACCTTTCGTGACCCAACACTACCGATCATCTTTATGATCTCCATAGAAAAGCAGTGTAATATGTATATGTGTGTGTGTGTGTGTGTGTGTGTGTGTGTGTGTGTGTGTGTGTGTGTGTGCTCTCCCCAGGTGCATCTGGGCTCAGGTGACCCCTTCACGCCCGGCTTCCCCTCCTTCAACCACACACAGTTCCCGCCCGTCCAGTCGTCCGGCCTGCCGCTCATCCCCGCCTTGCCGGTGAGCGCTACGGTCGCCGCCCGGCTGCTCAGGTAAGCCCCGCCCCCGCCCTGGCCGGCTTGGTTAAACCCCGCCCCTCTCCTGTAAGCCCCACCCCCGTGCCGTAAGCCCCGCCCCTCTCCTCGCTAAAAGCGCGCCTCCTCGTCTCCGCCCCCAGCCGGCTGTCGGGGCCGCCGTGCCCCCCGTCATGGCGGGGACGCCTGCCCTACGTGCGCTGCCTGCTGGGGCCGCGCTTCAGCTCCGGACACCGAGTCAAGATGGCGGTCCACAACGTGATGACGCCCGTCCTGCTCAACAACATCTTCTCGTCCCTCGAGGGCCACGTGGAGCCGGGTAGGTCCGCTCTTCTGCTGCTAACATGCAGGCCCAGATAACAGCCAACAGCCAAACCGCCAACATGTCCTCCATCAACATGTTCTCCTCCAACATGTCCTCCTCCAACATGTCCTTCACCAACATGTCCTCTATCAACATGTCCTCTATCAACATGTCCTTCACTCACATGTCCTCTATCAACATGTCCTCCATCAACATGTCCTCCATCAACATGTCCTCCGCCCTCATGTCCTCCTCCAACATGTCCTTCACCAACATGTCCTCCATCCACATGTCCTCCATCAAAATGTCCTCCACCCACATGTCCTCCACCTACATGTCCTCCACTCACATGTCCTCTATCAACATGTCCTCCGCCATCATCACTGCACCTACATGTCCTCCATCAACATGTCCCCTGTCAGACCACTACATCATCCTGGGTGCTCAGAGGGACTCTCTGGGTCCGGGTGCGGTGACGTCCGGGGTGGGGACCGCCATCCTGCTGGAGCTGGCCAGAACCTTCTCCTCCATGGTGGACAGCGGTGAGGCTCTCGTCCGATTGGCGGCGGCGGACGGCGGCGTTGTGTTTTCCCCGCGCCGACACTTCCTGTTTCCCGCCTCTGCTCCCCGCAGGCTTCCGACCCCGGCGGAGCCTCCTCTTCGTCAGTTGGGACGCCGGGGACTTCGGGAACGTGGGAGCGACGGAGTGGCTGGAGGTTTGTCCGCCCGGAGGGCGACCGGGCCGTTTGGACCGGAGGTCGCCATGGTAACACCTGACCTCCGCTCACCAGGGGTACCTGTCCATGCTCCACCTGAAGGCCGTGGCCTACTTCAGCCTGGACCAGGCCGTCATGGGTACCGGACCATCTCGGGTTCTGTTCCGTCGGTTGATAATCGGCGAGCGTCCGCCTGATGCTCCGCCCCCTCCTCGCAGGTGACGACATCCTGTCAGCGTACACCAGCCCGCTGCTGGTCGACCTGCTGGACGCCGCCATCAGACAGGTGAGGGCGCCGCCGCCGCCAACGGACCGCCACTAGCAGCCATCTGACGGAATGTGTGCGTGTGTGTGTGTGTGTGTGTGTGTGTGTGTGTGTGTGTGTGTGTAAGGTGGAACACCCCAAGCATGCAGGTCAGACTGTCTTCAACCAGGCAGAGCAAGAAGGAGGCAGCTGGAGGATGTGAGCGCCGAGACCAGCTAAGCTAACGCTGCTGCTAAGCTCTATTCTACTTCCTGCGATGCCAGCCGTGCAACCTAGACACACTCCGCCCTTCACATAGGCCGTGACATCACGCCGTCCTAAACCGACCTCTATGCTAAGCTATGCTAACAGGAAGCGTCGCTGTGTCCTCAGCATAAAGCCACTGTACCTGAACAGCGGCGCCTTCAGTTTCACTGCGTTTGCGGGCGTCCCGGCCATCGAGCTGCGCTTCAGCGAGGTACCGGCCGGCTTCTGTGGCACCAGCTGGGCCTGTGGCGTGCATGTGCGTCAACGTGCAGGTGTGTGCTCAGGAATGTGTGTGTGTGTGTGTGTGTGTGTGTGTGTGCGTGCGTGCTCAGGGACGGCCGTACCCGTTTGTCAACACGCCGCTGGACAGCGCGTCCCG
>NC_141302.1:197500-200000 GCF_037954325.1 Fistularia commersonii | reverse complement strand
GGCCGTGCTGCGAGCGCATGCTGAGCGCCACCACGTGAACCCCCGGCGCCAAACCCCGCCTCCTGCCGCCTCCCGCCGCCACCGCAGCGCTGAAACCCTCTCCCTGCATTTCACACGGCACCCCGTCCCCGGGTCAGCGTGGCCCGTTGCTATGGTGATTTCCCGATGATCGAGATCGACAGATAAGAAGATAACCCCCCAACACACACACACACACACACACACACACACACACACACACCTGGTGTGAACAGCTGTCTGCAGCTCCTCAGAGGACGGAGGCAGCAGAACGAGCCTGGTTATGTAACAGGAAGTGAGTTACAGTTCACACTGAATTAATTAAACACACTTCATTTCCCACGATGCCCCCCCCCCCCGAGAACCACAGCTCCACACCATCAAACACCACACAGGTAAATGATCTGAGCCTATAGAGCATGTCCTGCTCTCTCTCTCTCACACACACACACACACACACACACACACACACACACACACACACACGAACACATACACATACACAGAGCTGTGGGCCCCGTGTTTTTCTCCATGTGGTTGCCCGGGTGACCGTGTGATGAGGAGACTCGCTCCGCCCCCTGACACACGCCGCCGCCGGGAGCCAATCAGCCAGTCCGTCATCCCAAACAAGGCGGCGAGCTCCGCCCACAGACCGGTACGCGCCGATGACTCGGCCACGTTTAGCCTTTTAGCAACTGTTAGCTAGGTAGCCATGATTGAACAAGGTTAGCCAAACATTCACTGCTAGCTAATCACTGCTATCGGCCAATGAAGAAGCTTTGCCTTCCTTCAAACCGTCTGCATTAGGAGGCAGGACTTGTACTCTTCTTTATGACCTGGTACTTCTCCAGGACCTGTACCCCGTACTTGAATAGTACAGGGTACAGTAGGGTAGCTGTTTACCAGCAGGCAGCTACTCATCTGTTAGCCATGGTTAGCCACAGTTAACCACAATTGACTAGTTAGCCACGGCCAAGTCTGGTGAGCTAACTGCTAAACGGTGTCTGACCAGGTAACTATCTCGTTACTACGACGACACCACTGCCATTCTGGCCCCGGTTCGCTCTTCCTTGCTGAAGACGTCGCGGCTCTCGCCGTCGTCGTCGCCCCGGACGAGGGTTCAGACCCGGAAGTGCATTATCGTCCCGTGTTAAAGGCGGACGATGCGCCGCAACCCGGCCAACGCTTCGGCGCCAACCGCAGCCAACCCGCCCTTCACCTCCCCCGGACCGCCACGGAGCCGAGCTAGCTCGCGGCTAGCCCGAGCTAATGGCTCCGTGGGCGGAGGCTAGCGGTGCCGCTTGGAGTTTTGCTAACGCCGCCGCTTATCAGGTGTGAGGGGAGGAGAAGGCGGCGTGAGGCCTCCCGACGGCCGACGCACGGGTTAAAGACACGGCGAGCTTCGTACCATCATCCTCTGCCGGTGTCTCTTGGCACGACGCACGTTGTTGATGAACCGCCGTCCCATCTTCTTGGCGTACCACACCGACACAAACATCACTTCCTGCTTCCGCGTTGCTCGCTCCCGGCGGCGGGTTACATAAAGACGGACGGAGTCGCGGATGAATAATTAACCGCCCCTCAGCGCCGCCCCGTCCAGCTGGTCAGGTCCGGGTCCCGGAGAGCAGCCTCGGACATGACGGGCGGCTCGCTCCCTCACTCGCTCCCTCGCTCCCTCGCTCGTCCAAAAAAACAAAAACCCGGATCGGACGGCGAGCGAATCCTCTGCTGGAAGGAGAAGCTGCTCAGCGCTCGTCCTCTGTCATCCCTGGTTCCTCCTCCTCCTCCCCCTCCTCCGCCCGCTCCCTCGCTCTTCTCCTCCGTCCTGACGCTCCGCTGCACATCCGCCCCCTCCCTCTCTCCCCCGGCCTCGCTCGCCCGGCGAGGAATCCCCTCCCCTACGTGATGTCACTTGGCCGCCGGCGAAGACTGAATCCTGACAAAAAGATCCCGGTGAAAACACACGCGCACGCACGCTCGCACGCGTGCACGTACACATGCATTCAGGCTCATCCTGTTGCCATGGAGACCCCCATCCCCCCAGCCTCAGCCTCACCGTAGCCATAGCAACAACTGAGCAAAAAGCAAGAGGGATGCATCAGCACCTCATCATTGAGAGTGGGCACAGCCCACGCCGAGTGTGTGTGTGTGTGTGTGTGTGTGCGCGTGTGCATGTGTGTGTACGTGCCTGTATGTCCATTTGTGTGTGTTTATGTGTCCGTGCACATGTGTGTGTGTGCGCGCGTGTATGTCCATTTGTGTGTGCTGGCGCTCCCTGCTGGTGAAGAATCTGAACTGCTGATCTGATCCGATCTGATGGCGGAGCAGCGGTGGAACCTCCTCAAGATCCCCCAAACTTCTTTTCAGATTCTCCATGTTCTCCATGAGCTCCTCAGGTCAAGACCTTGGTTGACCTTCCTGAGGACACCTTTGGCATTCCACCAGCAGCCCTGGTGTTTGTTCAAGAGCTCGTTTCAACGTA
>NC_141302.1:162500-192500 GCF_037954325.1 Fistularia commersonii | reverse complement strand
CGATGTCTCAAAGAGCTATCTCCTTTAACTTTTGTCCTTCAACACTGGAGTAGTTTCCTGCCCTGACGTCACATGTTTTGGTCACGGCAGGCTGCAGTACTCGTCATGGCCGATAGGGGGCGGCGGGGAGCCCTCCGAGCCCGAGGAGGAAAGCTTCCGGCAGACAAACTTGAGGCAAAACTTCTCCCATGTGCCGTGTGGGAGCCTACCGTGCCTGTAAGACCCGCGTCGGGGTGGAGGGGCCCGGAGACGGGCGGTCCCCGTCATTCCGGTCCATGTCGTACCCGTTAGCGCGCTCCGCCGTTCCCGCCGCCGGTCGCGCGTCACACGCAGCCTCCGGTCAAGTCGTCGGGCTCGGTGCGCGTGTTTCCTGTCAGGCGCCGCTCCGGGCACCTCTGCCTCCGCCGGCCGGAAGTCGTCAGTCGCTGCGAGCGCGATCGGGTCTCTGATTGGTTGCCGCATGAGTAGGCGGGAGTTCATCCCTGCGTGTGAGCAGTGGATTGGATGGCCGCTCCGATGAGGGGGCGGGGCCTCAGGAACGGGATAAAAATAAGGGCCGCGCCGTCGGCCGGGCGGGGGGACTAATCTGGGAGGGCGAGCGCTAGCGGCTACATGCTAACGCAGAGGCGGCCACACGCACACTGTGATACATACACACACGCGTGCACGGGTGCGCCGGTAGCCCTGTGCGCGGGCTCGTTTCCACGCGCACGGCACGTTTTCCGACGGTAATTTTTGTCTTTTGACGTGTACGTGTTTTAGCTGCATGCTAGCCATTTCCTGCACGCTAGCCGGGGCTGGCTAGCCAGAAGCTAACTGTTGCTTCTTGTTGTTTTGAATAATTCATGACGTCAAACCGCGATTGGCGGAGTCAGCGGCTTGGGCGGGGCTAGCACACACACACACACACACACACACACACACACACACTCACACACACACAAATAAGTCTATTTATGTCACATACACACACGCACTCCGGAAGTGTGTGTGTCGCTGGAGGACGGAGCGAAGACCCCAAGACAAAGTGAGTATCCGATCGATCGATTATCGATGACCGTGGAGCTGCAGCCCTGCCAGGTGTGTTTGCGTTCCTTTGCGGAGCAGCTGACACAACTGGAGGGAAAAATAGTTACAAAGAAAAGTTAGAGGATCGATGATCAGAAATCACCGACGAGCTGTTTGTTTTTTTGCAGCGGCTGATCGCCGGTTCAATTCCCGGCTCCCTGTGAGTACTAAGTGTCCTTGTGCAAGACCCCGGGCCTCCCTGGACGGCAGCTCTGCAACACACCACCTGTGTGTGTGCAAGCATGGCAAAGGCCACTGCTTCAATTCTAAATAGGTTTCTATTTATTTATAAGTCATGACCTCCGGCTCTGCCATGTGAATTCCATTGGCTAACCAGCTCACGAACCCCCCTTAGATCCCAGTGATTGGCTGAAGATGATCAGGATGTCATTGGACAAAGGGACCGTCCTCCCTCGTGAGGCGCCGCCTCAGAAGATCGCCAAGAAGCGCTACTCGATGGGCGCCGCCTTCAGGGGGCCGGCCAAGCGCCGCCGCCGCGCCAACAGCGACGGCCAATCGGAGTCCTTGCTGCCAACTCACTTCCTGCTGGGCGGAAACATCTGCGACCCGCTCAACCTGAACTCGTTGTTAGACGAAGACATCAACAGGTGAGAGAGTGAACGGGTGTCCAGTAGGTGCGGAAGGGGAGGTAAGACATGGGGGGGCACCGGGAGGTCCGGGAAGATGATGGATTAAGCTCTCCCTCCCCGCCGCCGTCATCAGGGCGACCAATCAGGAGACACCTCAGTGCTCACCACTACCGTCACGAGGTGGAGACCCCGTGGAGATTCTGGTTCCCCGGGACATCACCGACCCCCTGAACCTGAAAGGAGATGGGGGGGACGGGGCGGAGGCGGGGGGCGTCCTGCTGTCCCCCCTCAAGTCCCGTAGGAGACACAGGAACAGGCAGCACGGAGGCGGGGAAAAGGAGGCGGCGCCCACAGGTGAGACGCCTGCTGTATGTTGGTGCGCCCTCCTGCTTTGAGGGAACCCCGGGGGTTCCCCGACGTCCAGGTCAGGAGTGTGTGATCTGTCCTGCAGTTCCCCCGGCCGCCAGAGAGGGCAGCGTTCCGACGTCCCCCCTCCCCTGTGAGCTCAACACGGCCATCACCTGTCGGGAGGACCTGGCTCCGCCCCCCGTCCTCCACCGGAGACACACCCACCCCCCTCCGGGCCACGCCCCCAAGGCCTGTAACCCCGGTGACGGTCGCCACCGGAGACGGAGACGGGCCGCCTCGGCAAAGCCGGCAGAGACGGTGGCAAAATCCGCCGCCGCCGCGCCGAGCAGGTTCCACACTCCGCTGGCGGGATCGGCTCGGGCGACCAGGTAGGTGCTCAGCTGCTGCCGGGTCTGCGTCAGGTGACCCGGACCTCCTGCGTGGGAAGGTGAATTGTGTGGAACGTCCTAGAAGCTCAGATGTAAAGGGAGGACCTGTGCTCGCAGGGACGGAGGACCTCTGCCCGGAGCCGCTCGGCCACCGCAGAAGAAGGACAAGCAGCGCTACGAGTACGGCAACCACAGCCGTTACTACGGCTACCATGGTTCCTACGGCAACGGGTGGGAAGGTCGCATCGGGGCGGACGAGGACCCGAGGCTCCGTCTGCTGGAAGCCGATTGGTTCAGAGGGAAGCGGGTCCTGGACGTGGGTTGCGGCGCCGGTCACATGACGCTAGCTGTGGCGCGCAGGTTTAACCCCGCCCACGTCCTCGGGGTGGAGCTGGACCCGAGGCTGGTGCACGCCGCCAAACAGAACATCAGGCACTTCCTGTCCCATGACCTGGTGGAGCAGGAGAGGAGACGGCGCTCGGACGACCTCCTGGCCAGGAGGGAGGAGCTGAAGGCGGAGGAGGGCGAGGTGAAGGTGGAGGCGGAGCTCCAGAGAGCGCTGCGCCTCCTCTCGTTCCCCTCGTCGCTGCTGTCCACCCGAGGACCTCTCTCCGCTCCCCCTCTCCTCCTCCCTCCACCCCCCTCCTCCCGCAGGTTCCCCGAGAACATCACCTTCATCCAGGTGAGTCCCAGACGGCCAATCGGAGCCCAGGGCGTCTTGAGGACCCCCCAGAAAGTGTCGTTAAACACTGCTGCGACCCCCCCAGGGCGACTACGTGTCGGAGCAGGAGGCGTGGCCTGGCCGGGGCCAGTATGATGTCATCATGTGTCTGGGCGTCACCAAGTGGGTGCAGCTGCAGCGAGGCGACGCCGGCGTGCTGCGTCTCTTCAGACGAGCCTATCACAGCCTGGCTCCGGGAGGACTCTTCCTGCTGGAGCCGCAACCATGGCGCCGCTACAGCCACAGCAAGAGAGCCTCGGTAACACACGCTCACACCCGCACTCCGATTGTGACCTGGGGAGAGTGACGCTTAAAGGTGTTTGTCCCCGTTGCCTAGGGAACCACTCACCGCAACTACAGGAGAGTCCGACTGAAACCGGAGCAGTTCACCTGCTGCCTGACCGACAGCGTGGGCTTCAGCTCCTACAGGCTGCTCACACACACACACACAGGTACACACAGGTCAACATGATGACAGCTACACACACACACACAAGTGTGCACACACACCAGCCTATGAATCTGGCCTCATCGACTCCTGCAATACCCCGCCCTCTGTGTCATTCAGCTGCTGTGATTGGCTGTTTGCTCCTGCGCCTTTGATGGCGTGTCACATGACACACCCTACGTGTCAATCACAGCAGCTGAGGGTGATGAAGGTGATGAAGGTGGGGTTCCTGATGCTGAGAGGCTGAGGGACCACCTGGGGTGGTCCTGGTGGAAGCCCTGGGCTTCCCCCCGAGCCATGTTCTGCTCCTAGCAGGAGCTTCAGAGGTGCCGGCTGACAGGCGGAGCTTCTCCCAGTCGTTCCTGGGCCTCCTCCGATGTCCGGCTGCTCTTGGTTTGACGTCGGGCCGGGTCTTCTCCCTCTTCACCCGTCTGCGTTCTCTTCGATGAAGCGCTGAGCGTCCGCGACCATCTCTCTGGTCTCAGCGGGTGACAGGAAGTGATGTTAGAGCCGGACCCTCCGACAGGAAGTGACGTTTGACTCTGTCTCCAGGCAAACAGCGGCCCATCTACCTGTTCCACAAAGGCCCGGCCTCCAGGAAGTGATGTCCCCGGCGAGGCGGAGGCGCCCGATCGGACGGCGGGTCGTGACCTCTGGCCCAGGACCCGTGGACAGGAAGTGACTCGTCCGCTCGGCGCGGACTCCCGTCTCCCTGCGTGTCCTTGTGTTTTGGTTGAAAATAAAGGAAGCTGACCCGCTGCCCTGTTGGTTCTTGGGCTCCAGAGGTGAACAGATCTGGCAGATCCTACGTGACCTTCAAATAAACCCAGTGGATTTCCTTTATTATGAAACCGCCGCAACAGGAAGTGCTGACTTAGCATTAGCCACAAGCTACCGGAACCATGTTCAGGCTAATAGTGGCCCCGAAGCAGCACCAGGACACAGGTTTCACTCAGAGGCCGTTTATTGGGCGAACCTTCACCGCTGGGGTGAAGCCGCACCTCCTGCCGGACCATCCGCTCAGATGATCTCCACGCAAATCGTCCAGCTCTACTCTGATCTGCACTTTTTGATGGGGAGTGCAGGCCTTAAGATCTATTGAAGTCAAAGTTAGCATCTGACCGTCAACCTCAAGCCGGGCTCCTCGCCCAATGGGCGCCAAGGTTTCCATTGGTCCTGGAGGGGAAGCCTCAGCAGATGCTAAGGAGGTTCGCTCCGGCCAGAAGAACCCTCTTCTTCGTGTTCTTTGGTTTTGCTGAGGACGGAGAGAACAGGACGGGGTGGGCTGAGACGGTCGGCTCCGCCAGCTCCGAGGTGACTGTCCTCCCGAAGTAAAGATCCTCCCCATAAACAGCCTCATTAAAAAGAAAAAAAACAAATACATTTTCATTTGTCTTTATTTGGTCTCCTCGCTGCTGCTAGCCCGTCTCACGCTAGCCCGCCGCATGCTACCTCTTCCATCGGACCCCTGACCGTTAGGAGTGGACCACCCGCTGAAGAAGTCCAGGATCGGGTTCAGGTAGAAGCCGGGGCCTGGTCGATGGTGTCGCGGCGCCCCCTGTGGACGAAGCGCAGATGCTTCTCCGGCCTTGGCCTGGGACCCCCCTTCCACGGCCCCGTGGGCGTGGCTGATGGGGCCGAGGGAGCCGAAGCGATACGGTTTCCTTCGAGGAGTCGTGAACGGAGACACTGCGTTTTCCCTGCTGTTAGCATGCGAATTTGGATGAGGATTATTAGCATACGGGTTAGCGTGTACGCCGCCCGCCCGGCCCCTCTCTGCATTAGCTTTAGCATCGACGCTGGCTGTGTCCTCGGGGTTCGGTCCGTGCTCTGCTGTTCCAGCCCCCTTGGTGTTCACCTTTGCTGTAGCTTCTGAGCTAACACTGTCAATATCTTCTGCGCTGACGGCTTGCACGGTAGGATCGGTGCCAACGGCAGTGTTAGCATGCTCACCAGGGGCGCCGGTGGTAGCACTGGTGGGGTCCGCTTCAACGCTAGCATAGTTAGCTGTTGCGTGTCCATTGACGTCTCCATCCTGGCCCGCGGCGCCGACGCTGTCGGCCTCGGTCTGCTGAGCTTCTTCGCTAGCCTCAACGTTAGCATGTGACGGCCCGCCTCGGACCGGGGTCTCCTCAGATTCCTCCTCACTGAGGGTGGAACTGGAGTTCAGACCAGGGGCGAGGTGAGAGTCCGACACAGACGTCGGCGAAACGTGGAGAAGAAGCTCGGCGCTGGATGAGTTGACCCCTAAGCCGAGTCCAGGAGATCCAGGTCCTGGTGCAGGATACGCTTCGGAGCTGGAACTGTCGGAGTTCACCTGGGTTTCAGAGGGAACGGCATCGGAGAAAACAGGAGGCTGGGAGGAAGAAGGGCCCGGTGGGACCTCTGGACCAGAACCTGGAGCGGAGCCCGGACTCTCCTCAGAACTCCCCACGTTGAAGGCGGTGTCAAAGCCAGTCACTTCTTGGGACTCGTTGTTGTTCGGCCGGACCGTCGGTGCTACTCCCTGGTCCGGACTCGCCGGACCCAGACCGGGTTCGACCTGGGACCCGCCAACTTCGTTTGCTGTGTGTGAAACCTCTTGGCTCTCGGGTTCGGCGTTCGGCCCGCCGCGGTTTGCTGTCGGTCCTGGATCATCAGATCCGGTTCTTGGTTGACTCCGGGACCCGGTGGACTCCGGGACCTCATCGCTGTCAGAATCAGGTCCGGTTGGATCCTGGTAGTGTCCGCCCAGCGCCGCCATCAGCCCCTGCGTGCCGGAGAACAGATCCACCACCTTCTGGATGGAGTGGAAGGCCTCCTGAAGGGCAGAACCCGACCTGATGACTCTGCCGGAGCGAGAGCTGCTGTCCCGCAGGTCTGGGACGGCCCCCGCAGACGTGGGGCCGCCGCCATTGAACGGGCGCTCTACGCCGCCGCGGAGCGTGGCTTTATGGCCCCCCTCCTCCTCCGACGCCACCGGTGACGGCTGGTCGCTCTGCATCTCTTCCGAAGACCAGTCCTCCTCCTCGCCGCCCGCCGCCGCCACCCTGGACGCCTCCTCGCTGCTGACGCCTTCGCTCTGGCTGCTGGAGCCGCTGCGGTCCAAACAGAAGCGGGCGTTCAGCGGCGGGAGGAGCCAGAAGGGCCGACAGGAAGTGGCTCTTACCTCCGCTGGCCGGCCGTCCCGCTGCCCTCCTGCTCCGGGCCCGTGAGGAAGATGGCGAAGCTCACGCTCCGCTTGGATTTTTGGTCCTCGATGCTGACCATCACACCGGGCGTGGCCGCGCTCTCCGTGGGCGGGGCTTTGTCGTAAGTGGGCGAGGCTTCAGGGTTAGTGGGCGGGGCTTGCTGCTGGGAACACAGAGCGAGGAGACAAGGTCAGGGTTCCAGGAGGTCCTGAAATGTTGTCATACTCGCTCCCTAACTGTGGGACTGCTCCAAAACATTCTGGGTGTTGTTTTCTCATTTTCAGACTGGTTAACTGAAAATGTTCTGGCTGTGGTTCCCTAATCTCTGGGGTTGCTTCTGGAATGTTCTCGGACTCGTTCCCTGACGGCGGGAAGGAGACACCCGGTGAAGGAGGAGCGAAGCCCGGTCAGCTCCTGGACCGGACCGGAGACCTTCTGATTACCTGCAGAGCCTCGTCAGACCAGGAGCCAAACTCCACCTGGAGAAACACACACAAATTTCATCTCTGAGCTGTGATTGGCTGAGGGCTGAGACCATGTGACTCTGCTAAAATAGACTCGACATGTTGATTGGGCGTGCAGATGTGAGTGTGTGTGTGTGTGGTTTGTGGTTTCTGGCATCACAAACTGTGTTTTACATTGAACTCACAGATTTAGATGCGACAGGAAACACAATCAGTAAATATAGACACACACACACACACACGCAATTAAAGTCCCCAGACGGCACACACACTAATTTGAAGCTCGTGCTCTCAGAGTGTTTTCTAAATCGGGGTTTTGCAGTTCAAAGTACCAGATGGAGTATTTTCAGCCTGCTATTTGAATCCCTTGGGAGTACTTCTTACTCAAATACCTCTTCGAATTACTGGACAGACGGCTGGCTGGAAAGACAAGGAGGTCGACCGACTTGCTAAGAAGATAGATATTAGCATGCTAACACATTTGAAATCAATTGACAGGCCGAACATAGCATGTAGCATGCAGCTGTTTAGAAAATACGTATGTTTACCGACTGAGGAGATACGCTTAGATACTTAGATTTTTACATGCGGCTACAAACCGTCGGCAGGCGCTCTCTGCTAATAAGCAACGAGTTGCTGACATTTTGCTTGTGGTGTTAGCCAGGATACGAAGGGCAGGTTGTGTGTGTTCAGGTTGTTGCTCTGTCTGGACATTGGGATCCGAGTATTGTTGTGTACCAGTGTGTGCGTGCACGTGTGTGTGTCTGGCTGCCCCCTGCTGGCAGGGCGCTCTTACCGGGAGCGAGGTGGCCGAGCGCAGCAGCAAAGAGGCAAGGAGGAGCAGCGGTGGCGTCCACATCCTGGCCAGAAGCTTCCAGGCCGGCAAACGGGTGAGAAGGTGTGAATGAGCTCCACCGATGAGCGGCCAACGTTCACCCTTTCAGGTCTGCAGGACCAAAGCAGGCGCTGAACCAACAGGTTAGCATAGCATGGAACTCCAGCTGTGTGTCTGGGAACCGCTAGCACGGTACTCAGCCGCTGGCCAAAACACCAATCGCCATCAGCGGGAGATGTCACAGGTGCTCACCTGAGGGGCTCCAGAAGAGATCCACAAAGAGGGAGCACTGCGACGGCCGTCCGGGTCAGGATGGAGACAGAAGAGAAACGTCCGGACCGAAGAACGCTCGGTCCTTTCTAGCCTGACCTCTAAGAACAGGCCACGCCCCCTCGCCACACCCACCGGACACTGATATTTTAGGAGCTCCAGTTCCGCCCGGCTACACAAAAATGTTAATGCTTGGGTTTGAGAACAAATGACAGGCTGGAAGGTTAGAACTGATGTGGGCGTGCACACACACACAAACTGACATAGACACACACACATGAATAAAGACAAGGACGGACACACACTCACACACACACACTTTCTCACTTACCCTCTACACCGAGTTCCATTGTCCCACCTGGAGATATTTGTCTCCACTGCTGAAGGTCATCTTCCATCTTCAGCAGGTCAGCTGACCCCATGAGGAACCTTGGGTTGACCTTGAACTCGTTGGATCTGTCCAAAGCCATGGCGAGAAGGTCCTGGTCATGAGCTCAGAATTATGACACGTTGATGTTTGTTGCTTTGTATTTTTCTGTGGCCGCCAGCTACTGCAGGAAACATGGTGCGGCCCATCTGCCGAGCGCAGGGCGAGCGCAGGGCGAGCACAGGGCAAGGCGGTGTGTGAAGGTTCGGATCCAGTATCTGACCTTCTTCCATTGATCTACTGATCAACAACATCTGAGCACAGGTATCCTGCACACAATGAAGACTCCAAGAACAGAGGACACCTTTATCTCTTTATTCAGGACACACACACACAGCTGCTTTGTGTGAGTGTGTGTGTGTGTGTGTGTGTGTGTGTGCATGTGTGTGTGTGTGTGTGTGTGTGTGTGTGTGTGTGTGTGTTATGCAGCCCGGGGACTATAATAAGGCAGAGCTCTGATGAAGGTGTCCAGGCGGCTGCTGAAAAGTTCGCTGTCCAAAGTCTGACCCAACACACAAGCCGGGTTCTTCACAATGTTCTCGACGTACAGCTGCACACACACACACACACACACACACACACACACATTTTTGGCTTACTTGTGCAATGTTTTGTCAGAGGAAACCACACTGACAGCCTGAGTCACATTTTATGGCTGCATACAAAAACAGTGTGTGTGTGTGTGTGTGTGTGTGTGTGTGCGTATGTGTGTGTGTGTGTGTGTGTGTGTGTGTGTGTGACTCACATTGCTGTAGATGTGTTGCAGTGTGTCCCTGGCGTTTGTGACGGACAGGTCGGTGTTCATGATGAACTTCAGTCCGCTGGGCGTCTCGTAGTAGTGAAGGCGGTACCTGCTTGTCTGGAAGGACAGGAAGCCCTCCTTCCTGATCACATGGTTAAGGAGCGCATGCACGCACGCACACAGACACACACACAGACACACACACAGCTGGGGGATCGTAGTTGTATACAAAGACTGTAAACAATTGGGGGGTGAGTGCGTGAAGGTCAGCAGCAGCATGACAGAACATGTGTGTGTCAGTGAGAGAAACCCAAGATGAGGCTTCCGGGAGGAGCCATGAAGAAGGTGACCGAGGGTCAGCAGCCCAGAGCAACGCAGAGGGCGGAGGAGAGGCGGAAGAACATGTCCAAGAAGGAAAGGAAAGGTGAAGGTGAAGAGCTGACATGGTGTCTGGTTTGGAGAAACCAAGGAGAAAACAGGAGGCAGTAATGGAGATGCAGAGGTTCTCAGACTGAGATGGTTTGGACATGGACAGGGGTGGGATGAACAAGATCTGGGTAGAAGGATGCTGAGGTTGGAGCTGCCAGGCAGGAGCTCCATGGACGGAGAGGGTGGAGGACAGCATGGAAAGTTGTGTGAGAGGTGACTGGCTGTGGAGACCCTCAAGGTAGCAGACCGGGGCAGGAGAAGAGAGACAGCGGTTGACATCTGACATCTGAGCCGGCAGTGTGACGGTGGAGGATACATGTCCAGGGGAGACATCTTGCTGACGAAGGAGCGGATGGAGAAAAGCATCCCGTACATCAGCTTGAACTCCTGCAGACAGACAGAGTGGATGTGAGGCGGCTGACGGAGATCGCCGAGGTCCAGCAGGGCGTGGAGGATCTCCTCACCTCCTCCTTCGAGATGCCCGCTTGCTTCTTTCGGTTCCACTCGTTATAATACAGGCAGGAGCCGTTCCGATCGAAGATGTACACGTTATGGACCGTCATCTGAAACACACCGGCGTCAGCCGCTGCTCAGTATCAACCAGGGATCTCAGAGAAGACCTCTCAGATTATTCCTCTGAGGGAAAACCTCCCAGAGAAGACCTCCCAAAGAAGATTTCTGAGAGAAGACCTCTGAGAGAAGACCTCCTAGACTAGAGCTTCTCGGCCCTCTGGAGGGGAATCACAGGGAGTTGACGCAAACGAGAAGATATCTTTGATAGTCTCCGGTTAATCGGGCGCTTCAAGCAGCAGCTTTATCTTTTGTGCCTCTATTTCCCGAAGTCCTCGTTAAAAGGAGATATTAGGAAGCAACTTACGGTGGGAGCTGGGCAGACGCGGGCTGAGCTGAGGCTCCCGTGAAGGAACCGGGAACGACGCGGGGTTTGTTTACCTTTCTTCCGCTTCCCCGAAGGACCCCGGCGGGGACAGAGGTGTCCGCTCACTGCCTGAACAGAAACCAACACGGGAACCCTGTTAGAGACGCGCAACAGTAACACTCTTGGAAATGCAACATCACGTTAAACGGCAAGGGAAGATGATGTGATTTTAAAATAAAAGTTAAAAGAATAGAGCCCGACCTCTCTTGTTTTCAACGGGCAGCGTCTCGCAGAACCCAGTCGACAGAGAAAAGATGGCGGCGGGAGCGTCAATGATGCCGATCTTTCAGCGGCAGATGTCTTCTATAAGCGACATGGTTCCGGACTGGACCAGCCAGGAAGTCAGCACCGGGGTGGGTATCGTAGTTCTGGACCTGGAGACGGTCGATGCCGCCCCGGGTCGGACGCGCAATGGGGTTTTTAAACACCAACAATGGGTTGAATGAGACAGCACTTCTGTGATAGCCGACAGCCGGCTAAGGCTAACGCCGTTCACGCTCGGCCCACGACGCTAGCGAGACGAGCGAACTGAGTCTGGTGCCATTCATTCCCAGCAAAGATCCGGGTTTAGAGTCGATTACATCCAGTGAGACCTGCTGGCTAATTGGTGGCTAATGCTCATGAGTTAATTATCGGACAGGCGGAGCGTTAACCACTCCCGGCAGTCCTTTGTTGTGTCTTGTCCGATAATTAATGACCTAATATTTTCCATATTTAGCGTTAGCTGGGTCGTTGTTTACAAACATAAACACATTTCCAGGTTCTCTAACAATAGTAATTATTATTATTATTTCTATTATTATTATGTATTAATGACACTTATACACGTCATAGTCTCAATACATTTTCCTGAATTGTGTTCTGTACTTTTCACACTAACAACTTTAGCCATTTGATTTAATTTTGGATGTCCTTTTTTATTGTTCCAATTATTGACCTCATCTTTTAAGTAACTATAGGCTGCTAGCTAACTGTGTGTGTGTGTGTGTGTGTGTGTGTGTGTGTGTGTGTGTGTGTGTGTGTAGCTCAGTGGTCGAGTGCATGTATGAGGTCCAGGGTTCGATCCTCGGCATCTCCACTGTAAGTCGCTTTGGTTAAACGCGTCTCCCAAATGATTGTAATGTAATGTGTGCATGTGCGCGTATTCATGTGCTCGCTTCTTAGACCACCATCATGGCAGTAGAGTATGACGGAGGAGTTGTCATCGGGGCTGACTCACGCACAACCACAGGGTGAGGAAGAACCGTGTGTGTTATTAAATGATTGATATGTTTGAGTGAAGTTAAGTGACCAGGTGTGTGTATGTGTGTGTGTGTGTGTGTGTCTCTCCCTCCATCAGAGCGTACATTGCCAACAGAGTGACGGACAAACTGACTCCAATCCATGACAGAATTTTCTGCTGCAGGTCAGTCGTCTAACCGTCTATTTTAAAGTCATGGTTGAACTCTGACCCCAGGCAGTGAGTCACGTGTGTGTGTTCCAGGTCTGGATCAGCAGCAGATACTCAGGCTATTGCTGATGTGGTCACCTATCAGCTGGGCTTCCATAGGTACAAGCACTCTTGGTGAGGGGGGCATCTTAGGGTTTACTAATTGCTGATAGTGTGTGTGTATTTGTGTGTGTGTGTGTGTGTGTGTGTGTGTGTGTGTGTCTCGGACCCTCAGCATTGAGCTGGATGAGCCCCCCCTGGTTGAGACAGCTGCCAACCTGTTCAGAGCCAGCTGCTACCGCTACAGAGAGGAGTTGACGGCCGGCATCCTGGTGGCCGGATGGGACCGTCGCAAGGGGGGGCAGGTACGACCCGGAGCACGGCTCCATGTCCCTCCCAGTTGTGGACATCAGCAGACACACGTGACCAAAGTGTGTGTGTTCGTGTCTCAGGTGTATTGTGTTCCTATCGGGGGCATGCTGGTGCGCCAGCCAGTGGCGGTGGGCGGCAGCGGCAGCACCTACATCTACGGCTTCATGGACTCAAATTACAAACCAGGACTGAACAGAGAGCAGTGTCTGGAGCTCACTGCTGCAGGTACGTACACACACACACACACACACACACACACACTCTCATAGTCTAAATCCAATGTGTGTTTATGTGTTCGCCCAGCTCTGTCTCTGGCCATGGAGAGGGATGGCTCCAGCGGCGGTGTGGTCCGTCTGGCCTCCATCTCTGAGGACGGCGTGGAGAGACGAGTCATTCTGGGGAACCAGCTGCCCAAGTTCTCCACACACTGAATACACACACTCACTGTGTCAACAAACATGTTTACTTGTTATTAAAAAAGCCTCGATCTGTTGCTGTCTCCTGTTTTGTGTGTGTGTGTGTGTGTGTTCGTGAGAGTGAGAAGGAGCACCGTCTCCTCCAGCTGTTGACAGGTGTGAATCCGCCAGTCACAGACTGGACAGTGAGCGACTGTTCCGTTATGTCTCTAAATATTTTCACTGAGTTGGCGGTAAACCCCAGCTGTTGTCACAGGTCTCCGCCAAGCTCATGTTGTCATGACGATCGAAGACAGCTGACGCGTGGGATGGCAGCAGGCATCTGGGGGGGGTTCACATCTTTGTGCACAAAGATTAAGAGGATGAAGATGTCACTCATTTTGACCTCATGATGGATCTACAGGTGTCGGCTTGTTTGTGACATTTCCTGCTGAAGTGTGAACGTCCAGCCCTCCACCAGGGATGGAGTGAACATCCAGCTCTCCACCCGGGATGGAGTGAACGTCTGGCCTCCACAAGGGATGGAGTGAACATCCAGCTCTCCACCCGGGATGGAGTGAACGTCCAGCCCTCCACCCGGGATGGAGTGAACGTCTGGCCTCCACCAGGGATGGAATGAACGTCCGGCCTCCACCAGGGATGGAGTGAACATCCAGCTCTCCACCTGGGTGTGTTCCCATGCAGTTCCTCCTGTGGCCAGCAGGGGGAAGCAGGGAGCTCCCACCGGGTTGTTTTCTGCGGGTTTGATTTTCATTCCAACGTCTTAAGCCCAGAGGCTCCTCTCCTCCTCTCTCTTCCTCCTCTCTCTTCTTCTCTCCTCCTCTCTCTACCTCCCTCTCTTCTCCTCCTACTGTCTCGTTTCTTTCTCTTCCGTTTCCCGCGGGTTTTGTTGTTGGTTCTTCTCACCGGGCTGTGATCAGGGGGCGGAGCTACCACCTGCCTGTCAAACCGGTATTGGTGTGTGTGTGTGTGTGCGGGGTTAACTCGTTCTCTGAAAGGTATCACACGCCACCGGAAGTTCCACTGTGAGACAATGCCAGGCTTGTGATGTAAATGTCCTGGTCCGGTTTGTGGGTCGCCTGGTCCGTCGTCTGTCAGGGAAATCAATCAATGTATGGATAAAGGCGGGAGGAGCGTCCTGATGTTGGCCTGGGCTCCCGGGACCAGCCCTGGCTGATTGATTGATGGCAGATATCTCAGATGTACCTGCAGACCCCCCCCCCCCCCCCCCCCCCCCCCCCCAGGACGCTCCTGTTCACACCTTGACAACAATGGGGGGTCATGTGACATCACCCCAGGTGTGAAAGCCTATCCTCACACCACACGGCTTTGTCCTGTCACCATGGCAACCACCTACAGCACACAAAAGCTTTCTGGAACACACACACACACAGCAGACACCCCTACTACTACTATCGACAAATACTTCTTCACATGTTGAAAGTATTCATGTTTTCAATGAAAACAAACCCAGATTCATAAAGTCACTTCTAGAACTTTTATCACTGCCATAACAGCTACTACAACTATCACTTCTACTTCTACAACTACTACAACTACTATCACTACTACAATCACTACTTCTACTACTTTAACTTAAACTTCTACTACTACAACTTCTACAGTGATCACTTTTTCTACCACTTCAAAAACTACTATAACTCCCCCTGCTACTACTACTACTACTACTACTACTACTACTACTACCTCTACTACTACTACTACCTCTACTACTACTACTACCTCTACTGCTACTACCACTTCCACTTCTACTCCCAGCAATGTTAGTGTTGTAATGTGTGTCCTGCTGTTGTATCTTCTCTGAGGTCTGTTTATTCATTTGGGTTCTTCTCATTGTATTTCTTAGTTTCTTTGCGTACGGAGCAGCAAGGATCACCGTCTCCTCCAGGATCAACGAGGGCGGTCAGGAAATACTTCTCCACCAGTCATGGATCCGAACCACCAGTAGTCGTCAGTCAGAAGTGACCGCTCAACCAAATGGCCATTTCAGAACCATAAACATACATACATTCATTTCTCCCTTCTTTTTTTCCAGGGGGGGTTTGGGGGCTAAGCTACTATTCCCAGCACCAGTATGACGACCACAATTACCAGTACTTCTGCCACTGCGATCAGGAAACGTGTCTCCACACGTTGAAAGTATGTATGTTCTGTGTCATCAATCGGAATGAACCCGGACTGAAAGAGGTGGCGCTTCTCCAGGTTATTGATCAGGCTGTGATCGGCTTCTCTTCGCGAGCCACATGGTCAGCACCTTGCAGTTTCCTCTTTGCTAGCGACAGCTGCCACAACTCCTCCTGCTCCAGCTCCCCATCTGTAACGCTGTCCCAGGAAGTGTTTTGCAGCTGCTTATTGTCTCCACGGCAGGACGTCAGGTGTCGATTCTGAACAAGATCTTCCAGGGAAGGCTGGATATCCGAAGGACAAATGTCCAAATAAATACATCGGGACTCTTTTGGTCGGTCAAACTGTTCCTACGGCTACAGTTTTTCGGTCTTCTTTCTATAAGGATGTAAATTGGAATAAAATATGGCCACTTTATTCTGTCTCAACAATAAAGTGAAGGAGGTTTCTTATAAAATGGCACACAGCAACAAAAAACACGACAAAGGTTTCGGATTGACATCGACGACTCTTGCGGTTTCTGTGGAAAACGTGGAGAATCTCTTTGACTGGCTTGTACTCAACTGTTTGGGTTGGATGTTCAAGCCTTTGTGGAGAGAAGAAGTGGATTCTCAGTGCAGCTGCAGGATCAGGACACGTCTCTCTCCTATGGAGACCCAACCAGGGAGAAGGACTTTGTTTCTTTTGTCCCACCGGAAGCATGTCCTTGTCCTGGGACGATTCATACGGACAAAAGGAAACGTATGAACGGCAGGCCGCGCGTCAAAGCTTCTTCAGGAGGCCGATCACTGCAGCACCACCAGACATGGACCGGGGGCAACAACAAAATATTATTTGGAAACATTTGGGCATTAGCATCAAAAGGATTTGAGTTACACTCTTTATGTGGCTGTCTGCTTTTTGTATCTATGTCTATTTTTGCGTTTCCCCTCGCTGAGCACATTTGTTGTGTGTATAGATTTGGGAATTAAAAAGAAAAGAAATCGCTTGACCTCTGAGGCGGGCTAAGCCCCGCCCCCGGGGCTTGATGGACGTCTGCCTCCAGCCTATGGCGTGTCTGTGGGCGTGTCCGTAAAAGTTGTGTGCTTTTGTTCAACTTTCCTCGGATCGAGCTGCGCGTCCACGATCACCTGTGCGTGCGTGTACGTGTGAGAGAGGCTTCGTGCTCGTGCTCGTGCTCGGCGGTTCCGACCTCCGGACGCCTCGCCGACCCCTCTCCGCGCGCCACGCCGCCGCTCGCCGCTCCTCTCCCGGCCTCGGAGGCCGCCGCTCCCCGTGGCCCGGAGCTTTGCCCGGTCCTCGGCCCGGTGCTCGGCCCCGGTGCTCGGCCCCGGTGCTCGGCCCGGAGCTTTGCCCGCTCCCCGCGGCCCGGTGCTGGCGGGATGAGGCGGCGGGCCGGGGCGTGGAGGACCGATCTCCAGATCCAGCTTCCACCAAAGGCCTCCTCTGTTCCTCTGGACCTCCAATGAGGCGCGCGCGGCGGGCCGATTGCGAGCCCAGGTGACGTCACCGATCGCGGATCGATAGGTGCGATCAGGCGGGACGATGCGGGCCGGCGGGCTGCTGCTGCTGGTCCTCCCGCTGCTACGGAGCTGCTGCCGGGCGGACGAAGGTGAGTGATCGATCGTCTTATCGATCCCAGACCGGAGCATGAAACCCTCGCGCGCCGCCCCGATCACCTTATCGATCGATCTGAACTCTTCAAACGTTCCCACGCGACAAGGACAACCGGGAGCGGCCGGAATCCACTGAGGAAACGAATCGATCGGCCGATCCGAGGTCGCACCTCCACAGCTTCTTCAAGAGTAGAAGGTTGGGCTGAAGGTGAAAGGTCACCTGGGCCTGCCGGAAGTGACCTCGCCTCCGAACCACCTGTCAATCATCCGACAAGTTCTGCCAGCCTGGGATCAGCGAAGCACCGATCGGTAGCAGTATTGATAAGTGCGCGCGCTCACGCACATGAGGCACCTGGTACTCGGTACTTCTTCAGGAGCAGGGTCTCTTCGGTACTTCTTCGATACCTGGTACCTTCTACTTCTTTGGCACCTTGTGTCTGGTACTGTTTGAGTACGTGGCACTTCATTAACACCCGGTACCTTCTACATTAGTACCCGGTACCTTATACTTCATTAGTACTCTACAGGTACCCTGTATTTCTTGATACCTTGTACTTCTTTGAGACCTGGTATTTCTTTAGTACCTTATACCTGGTACTCCTTGAGTACCTTGTACTTCTTTTTCATCTTGAACTCAGTCCTCTTTCAACACCTGGTACTCCTTTAGTACTTTGTACCTGGTACTCTTGGAATACCTGGTACTTCTTTAGTACCCACTCTGGTGAGCCTCCAAGCTGTGCTAACACTAAAAAGGGACATCATCAGAGTGCTGTCTTCTGATTGGCCAGATAATGTGTCCATTGCGCACAGCGCCGGACACGACCGTAGATCTCGCCATCTTTAAAAGAAGCCGCCGGAGCGCCACATGTTCGCACGGCCACCTGTGGCCTTCTCTGGATCTTCTCTGGATCTTCTCTGGATCTCCCGTGGACCTCCTGTGGATCTCCTGTGGACTTCCTGCTTTGTTGGACCAGAAGCCCCTAGACCTCCACCAGACCTCCACCTGGAACGTGTGGTGGAGAAGCTCCAGACACGCCCAGCGGGGCGTTTTGAGACGTCATTAGAAGGCCAGTAAAGGGCTGAGGTTTATTATTACACATTGAGGTGTGATCGATCAGACTAATGGCTGCACGGTGGGTATGGACGGGTTATTGATCAGACTGTGATCGGCTCCGATCACTGGAAGGGAGACACTCAATCGAGCAGGCTTCTCTTTGCGAGGGACATGATTAGCATGTAGCAGGTTCCTGTTTGCTAGCAACATTGTTAGCACCTAGCAGGTTTCTCTTTGTTTGTGGCGTAGTTAGCATGTAGCAGGTTCCTGTTTGCTAGTGACATGGTTAGCATGTAGCAGGTTCCTGTTTGCTAGTGACATGGTTAGCATGTAGCAGGTTCCTCTTTGCTGGCAACATGGTTAGCACCGAGCAGGTTTCTCTTTGCTTTTGTGAACTTCTTCTTCTTCTTCTTCTTCTTCTTTCGGCTTTTCCCGTTAGGGGTCGCCACAGCGAGTCAGCTTTCTCCATCTAACCCTATTCTCTGTATCTTCCTCTCTCACACCAGCTACTTTCATATCCTCTCTCACTACGTCCATAAATCTTCTCTTTGGTCTTCCTCGAGACCTCTTGCCTGGCAGCTCCAATTCCAGCATCCGTCTACCAATATATTCACTATCTCTTCTCTGTACATGACCGAACCATCTCAGTCTGGCTTCTCTGACCTTCTCTCCAAAACATCGAACATGTGTCGTCCCTCTGATAGATTCATTCCTGATCCTATCCATCCTGGTCACTCCCAAAGAGAACCTCAACATCTTCATCTCTGCAACCTCTAGTTCTGCCTGCTGTCTTTTGGTCATTGTAACAGTTTCTAGTCCAAACATCATCGCTGGTCTCACCACTGTCTTGTACACCTTTCCTTTTATTCTGGCCGATAGTCTTCTATCACATAGTACCCCTGACACTTTTCTCCACCCATTCCAACCTGCTTGGACCCGTCTCTTCACCTCTTTTCCGCACTCTCCGTTGCTCTGGACTGTTGACCCTAAGTACCTGAAATCCTCCAGCTTCTTGATCTCCACTCCCTGTAGCCTCACCGCTCCACCCGAGTTCCTCTCATTCACACACATATATTCTGTCTTGCTGCGACTAACTTTCATTCCTCTCCTTTCCAGAGCATACCTCCACCTCTCTAGATTTTCCTCTACCTGTTGTCTGCTCTCACTACAGATCACAATGTCATCCGCAAACATCATGGTCCATGGGGATTCCTGTCTAACCTCATCTGTCAGCCTATCCATCACCATTGCGAACAAGAAGGGGCTCAGTTTTGCTTTTGTGAACAACCATCTCTATTTGTCTGTGTCAGGGTTAAGCCACGCCCCCATTCCTAAGCCCCGCCCATCCCAAAAGGGGTCTAAATGGGCGCAGAATCATGGACATGTAGGATGGTGCTTCATTCTCACACACACACACACACACACACACACACACACACACACACACACACACACACACACATTCACACGCACACACACAGAGACACACACACACAAACACTGACAGAAGGCCACAATAGGGACAAGGAGATTACCATGGCAACGCTCATGGGATGTTTATACAAGACACTTGACTGAGGAGTCTGTGTCTCTGTGTGTCTGTGTGTGTGTGTGTGTGTGTGTCTGTGTGTGTCTGTGTGTGTGTGTGTGTGTGTGTGTGTGTGTGTGTGTGTGTGTGTGTGTGTGTGTGTGTGTGTGTGTGTGTGTGTGTGTGTGTGTGTGTGTGGGAGAGAGATCGAGACAGCTGGCCCTTGATGTGGATCTCCTTCTTATCGGGTTCCAGCAGGTAGTTGTGGATCTGAACCACATGGATCTTAGATCTTGGTCCTGGCGTTGTGATCAGTAGGGTCATTGATCAACTACACACTGGTCGAAGATCAATAATGACACAGAGCCTAGTGATTAATCCATTCTTCTAATTCTTCTCATTAAGTAAAAAATGTGATTTTCTCCTGATGGGGGTCTTATTGTGAAATGTGAAACCTGTAAGGGGCGATACACACACACACACACACACACACACACACACACACACACACACACAGCCCCTGTGTGTGGTTTCACCTCATCAACTCTCTAACTGGATTAATAACCCAAAGTGTGAAAAAATGACCCTGATAGACACACACACTCTCACACACACACACACACACACACAACCACACACACACAAACACACACATACACACACACTGCTGCATTCCAACACTGATTTCCTCTGACTGACAAGGGGGATAAAACAGTGTGTGTGTGTGTGTGTGTGTGTCTGTAATTACAGTGCAGAAGAAGGGAAGCTATTTCACCGTTCCACTTGGAAGCAGCTAAGGAATGAAGCTGTGTGTGTGTGTGTGTGCGTGTGTGTGTGTGTGTGTGCGCGTGTGTGTGTGTGCGGGTCTGTATCTCACATGATCTGCTCCAATGAAAGATGTTGATCCCAATCTTTATCAGGACAAACAGCAAAACTGTCCCTCAGGCAAAACAGTCATGGCTGCTGGTTACCGTAGTAACCATGGTTGGACACTGGTTTTCATGGTTGCTATTGGAGCATCTCAGCTCCTCAAATATTTAATCTGTCAATAATGACTGTATAATATATGATGTAATATATAATGTATATAATAATTTACTCTGTGTGCGTGTGTGTGTGTGTGTCTGTATGTGTGTGTGTGTGTGTGTTTCTCATCCCAGAGGTCTTGATGAACTCCAAGCTGGAGACCTCTGACCTTCGCTGGACCTCCTACCCTGCTGATGACCCGCAGGTCCACACACACACACACACACACACACGCACGCACATGCACATACAGGCACACACACACACCTGATGTCTTGTGGTGTTTGCTCCGCCCCCAGTGGGAGGAGGTCAGCGGATTGGACGAAGACTCCAACAGCGTGCGGACCTACGAGATCTGCACCACCGACTCCCTCACCTCCTATTGGCTGAGGACGCGGTGGATCCCCCGCCGAGCGGCGAGCACCATCTACGTGGAGATCAGGTGGGCGGAGCCTCCGTCCGCGCGCGGTCCGTGCGCTGGAGGTAGCTGACCTCCGACCTTTGACCTCCGACCCCTAGGTTCACCATGATGGAGTGCTCGTCCATGAACAGGCGTCACTGTAAAGAGACCTTCAACCTTTATTACTTCTCGTCCGACGCCGACGAGGCCACGCCCACTCACCCGGCGTGGATGGAGAACCCGTACACCAAGGTGGCCACGCTGGCCGCCGACCACCTGCTGCTCCCGCGCGGCGGGGAGCGGCGCTCCAACGTCAAGCTGCTGCGTCTGGAGGCGCCGCGGGGGGCGGGGCTTTACCTGGCGCTCCAGAGTCAGGGCACCTGCATGGCCCTGCTCGCCCTGCGCGTCTTCTACAGGAAGTGCCCTCCCGTTCGCCGCGCCTTCGCCGCCTTCCCCGAGACCGTCCCTCACTCGCTGGTGGAGCAGGTAAAAGTTCGGTTGCCGTAGCAACCAACGGACAATCAGCGCCTCCCCCCCCCCGCTTCGCCGGCGGCGGCTCGACTGAGGCTTCTCCCGTGCATCTGCTTCCAGGCGCAGGGCGTGTGCGTGGAGAACGCCATCACGCCGCCGGGGGAGAACTCGCATCCTCCCAGCATGCTGTGCGGCGAGGACGGCCAGTGGGTGGAGCGGCCCTCGTCCAGCTGCGCCTGTCGCCCCGGATACGAGGCCGGCGACGGAGACGTGCGATGCCGAGGTGAGCCGTTCAAACAATGGCGTGGATCCTTGGCGTTTGCGGCCCGGGCGCAGCGGCGCCGTCCGTCACAGGAAGGACACTGTGGAACAGCCACGAGGTCGCGTCCGTGAAAGCTCCCGGGGTCGGAGGGCGCGTGACGGGGAGACGGGCGGCGTTGGCGTCGGGATGAAAACGCAGCGAGCTCGTCCCGGCTTCCTGTTATTCTCTGCGGGGTCAGAGGTCGGTTGACGGCCGCCAGGAAGCGTCGCGGCGTCGGGGGCGTGCTGCCTCTGACATGCAGCTGGGGGGGGCACTTGAATGAAGAGGTCAGGGGTTAATTTCTGTGTGTGTATGTGTGTGTGTGGGAGGGGGGGGATGACATCATGGCAGCAGTCTCCACATCCTGCAGGAGCCAAGGTCACTTCCTGTCTCTTATTGTCTGTGAGCCTGCTGTCCTAGCTCGCCCCTCGCTCGCCATCAGATCAAACATTCCTGCGCTAGTGGTCCGCCTACCCCCCCCCACACACACACACACATCAAACATGGATTCTTCTGTCTGGAAAAAAATTTGTATCGGCCTAATTCGTTTTTGTTTTATTTCTTTGTCACTGTTTTTATGTATAATTTGCAATTCTCTAGAAAAAATGACCAGGAACCAGAACGAATCAAATACTAATTAGTTTTCCCGCAGTGATCAAGGCGTCTTGACAGGACGAAGAACAACGAGCGCTGCGGCCCTTCAAGGCGAGACGCTAATGCTAATGCTAATGCTGACTCTTCCCGCAGCCTGTCCGTCAGGACAGTTCAAGGCGGGGTCAGGGCCCAAGGGGTGTGGCCTCTGTCCGGCCAACAGCAACACACACGTCCCAGGCTCCGCCTACTGCCTCTGTTACCCCGGTTACCATCGGGCCGACTCCGACCCGCCGCACGCAGCCTGCACACGTAAGAAACACACACACACATTCTCACACACACACACATGCACTGTCATGTCTACCTGAAACCCTGTTGCCCGGGGTAACGCTAACTAGGCCTAATTAGGAGGCTCATTAGCTGTGCGTGTACATCCACATACACACACACACACACACATGAAGGCTCAGGTTTCAGGGGGGTCATTGACCCCTGTGTTTGCCCTCTGCCCCCCCAGGCCCTCCCACGCCCCCCCGCTCCGTGGTGGTGCAGATCAACGACACCTCGGTGACCCTGGAGTGGAGCGAGCCGCTGGACCGCGGCGGCCGAGGAGACCTCCGCTACCGGGTGGTCTGCTGGGCGTGCGGGACCGCACAGGTGCGCCGCCCTCCGCCCGCTCCCCCCCGCCCGCCAGAGCTGCCAATCACCCCTGAATCCTCCCCTTCCCCCTCCCCAGAGCCCCGCCCCTTCCTGCTCGCCGTGCGACGACAGCGTGCTGTACCGGCCGGCGCGCGAACTGACCCAGCGGCGGGTGGCGGTCTGGGGACTCCGCCCACACACCCGCTACTCCTTCGCCGTCGAATCCCTGAACGGCGTGTCGGACCTCAGCCAATCAGAGCCCGCCTCCGAGCGGGTCAACGTCACCACCAGCAGAGACGGTACCGCCGCCGCCGCCGCCTCCGCACGACGGCCTCCATTGTGATACCGTTTTATTGTGATGTCGTAACGTTGTGATGTCATGATGCGATGATGTCGTGTAACTGTGATGTCGTGACGCTGGCGGCTCGGCGCCCGCAGTGCCTCTGCCCGTGTCCGGCCTGAGGAGGGCGGCGGCCTCAGAGTCCAGCCTGACCCTGGAGTGGAACGTCCCGGATCTCCATCACCATCAGATCCTGGATTACCAGCTGCGCTACAGCCCGAAGGTGCGAGCTCACACACTCACACACACACACACGTGCGCGGAGGCCCGTGACGCGACTCTTATCTCGCTGTCAGGACGGCGAGGAGGCGGGGCAGTGGCAGTACGTGTCCAGCGGGTCTTCCTCGGTGGTGCTGGGCGGGCTGCAGCGGGCCCGGCTCTACCAGGCTCAGGTGCGCGCACGCTCCCGGGCCGGGTACGGCTCCTTCGGCGCCGCCGCCACCTTCAGCACGCTGCCCGACGGTACGAGCCTTCCCGTCGGCCCACGGCCACCCCGAGCCCCGGGGGAGGACGCGCTCACGACCCCTGTGCTCCTGTGTTGAAGGTCACTCCCAGCTGCTGCTGACCGCCGTCCTGGTTTCCGTGGCGATCCTGCTGCTCATCGCCGCCACCGCCATCAGCGTGGTCTGTTACCGGTACGAGGACAGGAAGTCCACGCCCCGCTTCCCTCACAAGAACAATGAGACACTGACCTCAGGGTCACACACACACACACACAGAGGCAGGCAAACAGGCACAGAGAGAGACACACACATGCAGATAGATTGGGTGGGTGTGTGTGTATGTGTGTGTGTGTGTGTGGACTGTACCAGGATGAAGAAACCTGACACCCGAAGATAAAAACATTCCTGAGAAGAAAAGATGTGAAACACTAACTTGTCTGCCTGTGTGTGTGTGTGTGTGTGTGTGTGTGTGTGTGTGTGTGTGTTTGTGCGTGTGTGTGTGCGTGTGTGTGTCTGCCTGCCTATGTGGTGTGTCTCAGCAGGAGGAGGGCGGAGTCAGAGGAGATTGACAAGCCGTGTCACTTCCCCCTGGGACAGAGTGAGTTTGCCTCCATCTTGCTCTGAAAGAGCGACGGTCGCCATGACGATGACCATGTTGTCTTGTCGTCATAGCGATGAAGGTGTACATCGACCCCTTCACCTACGAAGATCCCAACGAGGCGGTGAGGGAGTTCGCCAAGGAGATCGACGCCTCCTTCGTCAAAATCGAGGAGGTGATCGGAGCGGGTAGGTTTGAGGGACGTTTGAGGGGTCGGGGAACGTTTGAAGGAACCTCGAGGGCAGAGATGCTTCAGGGACGTGTTGGGTGGAACTCTCCAGAAGGATGGAGTCACTTGTCAGGAGAAGAGCAGATGAAACGTGAGCGACCTTTCCAAGGACACAGAACCTTTTGAGAACCTCTTTGTGGAACCCGTGTTGAGGGAACTTCAATATGAGAGGCTCGGGGTCCGAGGAGGTTTCCTCCTGAAGGTTGGGAGCGGAACCTGTCCTCCGAAGCCCCAGACCTTCAGAGGAGATGATCCAGGCTCACTCCGAGCTTCGCTTTGTCGGACTTCATAAAGAAGCTTTGTGAGAACGTTGAGGAACCGCCTCTGGAGGACGGCTCTGCCTCCGGCAGGAGAAGCTTTTAACCCAGGAGGAAGATCTGTGGCGTTCTATCAGTGTGTGTGTGTGTGTGTGTGTGTGTGTGTGTGTGTGTGTGCATGTATGTGTGTGTGTGTGTGTGTGTGTGTAAGGTAATTACACTGAGTCCTGGAAATGACATTAGTGAGGTGATACTGGATACTGGAGACACACACACACACACACACACTTGCGTGCATGCGGACTGACACACACACACACACACACACGTGCATGCATGCGCGCTGACACACACACACACCCACGCTGCGATGTCTCGGCGCAGGTGAGTTTGGCGAGGTGTGCCGCGGCCGTCTGCGGGTCCCGGGCAGGAAGGAGAACTACGTGGCCATCAAGACCCTGAAGGGCGGCTACACGGAGAAGCAGAGGCGGGACTTCCTGTCGGAGGCGTCCATCATGGGCCAGTTCCAGCACCCCAACATCATCCACCTGGAGGGGGTCATCACCACCTCCTGCCCCGTCATGATCCTCACCGAGTTCATGGAGAACGGCGCTCTGGACAGCTTCCTCAGGGTAAGGCCTCGCCGTCCGTCCGTCCGTCCGTCCGTCCGACCGTCTTTTTGAGGCCGTCCGTGCGTCCTCAGGTGAACGACGGTCAGTTCACCACCATCCAGCTGGTGGGGATGCTGCGTGGGATCGCCGCGGGGATGAAGTATCTGTCCGACATGAGCTTCGTCCACAGAGACCTGGCGGCTCGTAACATCCTGGTCAATTCCAACCTGGTCTGTAAGGTGAGACCTCCGTCTGTCCTCCGTCTGTCTGTCCTCGTCTGTCTGTCCTCGTCTGTCCTCCGTCTGTCCTCCGTCTGTCTGTCCTCCGTCTGTCTGTCCTCGTCTGTCCTCCGTCTGTCTGTCCTCCGTCTGTCTGTCCACCCGTCCATCCCTGCCGTCCCAGAGCTCACAGCTTCTTCTGTCTCCAGGTGTCAGATTTCGGTCTCAGCAGGTTCCTGACGGAGAACTCGTCCGATCCCACCTACACCAGCTCTCTGGTGAGTCTGCGCTAACCAGCTGACCAGCTAACTAGCTTACTAGCTAGCCGCTGCTTTCAATAATGTCAAGTCATTTTCTGTTCGTTGTTTAGTTCCATTTTAGAATCTAGCTGCTTCTTTTTAGCTTCATGCTAGCTTTAACCCCTACTTTTAGCTAGTCTGTTCGCTTCAGGTTGCTTCTTTAGCATCTTCCACTCAGTTCCAAAGTTGGCTTCATTTTGCTCTTTTGGCTTGTAGTTAGCTTCTTCATTAGCATTGTCCACTGGTACTGACTGTGAGCTCGAATGTCTACATTTAGCTAGTATGTTATTTTCTTTATTAGCGTCTTCCACCGAACACCTGTTTTACCTCAAACATCTGAGTTTAGCTAGTATTAAGGCTTCTTCGTTCGCCTTTTCTACTGAGACCCATGTTAGCTTTCACTTCCATGTTTCTCCAGTATTTTAGCATCTTCATTAGCATCTTCCGCTGAGTACTAATGTTAGCTTGACATTCTTCTCTTACCTAGCATGTCCACTTCTTCGTTAGCATCTTGCACCACGTATCGGTGTTAGCTTGAACTTCTATGTTTAGCTGGTATTTTAGCTTTTTCATTAGCATCTTGCACTGTGTACCGGCGTTAGCTAACGGGCCGTGTGCTTCTCAGGGAGGAAAGATTCCTATTCGCTGGACGGCGCCAGAGGCCATCGCCTACAGGTGAGCGTCCGCCAGCGGGTGGCGCCGTGCTGCCGTGCTGCCTTGCTTTGTAGCCGAGGCTAAGGGGCGTCTCCTGGCTCAACAGGAAGTTCACCACGGCCAGCGACACCTGGAGCTACGGCATCGTCATGTGGGAGGTGATGTCGTACGGCGAGCGTCCGTACTGGGACATGAGCAACCAGGACGTAAGAGCCGCTCCCGCGACCGATCAATAACCGCCGATCGCGCCGACCGATGACACGTGTTTGCCGGAATGACAAAAGCGTTTATTGATCCCAAGTCGTCTTCTGATTGGCGTTTTGGACGTCCCCTTCGACCTTCCTCTCCTCCAGGTTATCAACGCCATCGAGCAGGACTACCGGCTGCCGCCGCCGCCCGACTGCCCCGCCTCCCTGCACGCGCTCATGCTGGACTGCTGGCAGAAGGAACGGGCCAACCGCCCGCGCTTCTGCGACGTGGTGGCGGCGCTGGATAGGCTGATCCGAAACCCCGCCTCCCTGAAGGTGACGCTGCCGGACGGTCCCAGGTGAGCCCGCCCCGTTTGATTGACAGCTGCGGAATGGAGAGAAGCTTCCAGGGTCAAAGGTTACAGGTGGCCCGCGGGGGCGGAGCTTCAGAGGCTGACGGCCGTGATCGTCAAGCCGTTTACTCCTGCAGTGTCACCTGACACTTCCTGTTCATCCCAGCGGCCTCTGATGACCCGCAAGCTGTCAGGGAATCATCAATAATCAGTCGTCAATGATCAGTGATTAGTCAACCGCTTCTAAAACGCGCGCGCGCGCGTGTGTGTGTGTGTGTGTGTGTGTGTGTGTGTGTGTGTGTGTGTGTGTGTGTGTGTGTGTGTGTGTGTGTGTGTGTGTGTGTGTGTGTGTGTGTGTCAGTGTTTCCCAGCCCCTGCTGGACCAGCGTGTGCCCCCGCCCTTGTCTGCGTGCAGCTCTGTCTCTGATTGGCTGCGGAGCATCAAGATGGAGCGCTACGAGTCGGACTTCCTGCGTGCGGGTCTGCTGGGCCTGGACGCCGTCTCCCAGCTGGACGCCAAGTGAGTCACGGTCATGTGACCGCCGGCGCCAGGGAGGAGGTCTTCTCAAAGGGGTCTAAGTGCACCGTGTCTTTGTTGCCATAGCGACCTGCTGCGGGTGGGCGTGACCCTCGCCGGCCACCAGAAGAAAATCCTCTCCTCCATCCAGACGCTCAGGACTCCCAAAGCCCCGCCCGCCGTGCTCTACTGACCAATCGGAGCCTCGGATTCAGACCGACCGGAGCCCGGAGGATGGCTCCGCCCCCTGAACCTCACAGCCATTCACAGTCAGTGCAGGCGGGTGACCTCACGTCACTCGGACCAATCGGATGAAAGGAGCCTGAAACGGCCGCCGCGACCCGCCTGGGGGAGGAGTCTGATCAACCACCCATCCATCATCCTTCATCCTTCATCCTTCATCCTTCCATCTCATCAATCCTCCGAGCCGCCGTCTGGAGGCGGTTCAGAGCCGCTGCTGGACTCGTAGCTTTAAGCAGCCGATCTCAGGAACCCGAGAAGCTCCTGCCTTTCACCTGCCCTGATGGGACCAGAACCAGGAGTGGACCTTTATCCCGGGATGTTTGTCAGAACCTTTTTGGGACGGGAGACTTTAGAGGACCGTGTGAGTTCCCGGCTTCCAGACTTCCGGCTCCCGTGGGGATCTCCAGCCGCCGGAGGACACCCAGATCCGTGTCACGCTCGCTGCATACGTGGAACCTTCAGAGGTTCCACCAGGAACACGGGCTCAGAGGAGCGTCGGAGAACCTTGCAAGTGTCTTGTGACGGTTCTGGATCGTTCCCGTCCTCCCGAGGAACGTCCCGGAAACCCTGGAGATGCTCCTGACCCCGGCGGAGGAGGTTCTCCGTGTTTCGTGAACCTTTGAATTTGCGGAACCGTCGACGGTCCCGGTCAGATCGAGGTTCGGGTCTTGATCGGGAACGGAACTGCGGGCCTCCCGGTTCTCCGAGGTCCAGGAAAGGCCTCGTGCACGTATTTATTGGACGAGCTCCGCCGAGGACCCTCGCAGCTCCTGGATCTTGAGAAAACTCCCACGCCGAGAAGGTTCCTGCAGACCGGAACGCGGGTCAGAACATTGGTCAGGTTTTTATATTCCAGCACTTTTTTACCCTTCATGTTTGTAAACATGGTTTTATAATAAAATGTACCTTTCCAGAAGAATCCTGAGCTCCACGTCTGGCTCTTGTTGTGAAAGGACAGTGGGCGGAGCCTCAGCCACCGGAGAGCACGCCCCATTGGACCCGGAGCAGGGGGCGGGGCTAGATAGGAACAGGGGCGTGGTTAACAGAGGAAGGGGCGGAGCTAGATAGGAGCAGGGGCGTGGTTGACAGACAGGGGCGGGGCTAGATATGAGCAGGGGCGTGGTTAACATACAGGGGTGGGGCTAGATAGGAACAGGGGCGTGGTTAACAGACAGGGGCGGGGCTAGATTGGGGCAGGGGCGTGGTTAACAGACGGGGCGGGGCTAGATAGGATCAGGGGCGTGATTAACAGACAGGGGCGGGGCTAGATGGGACAGCTGGGCCTAATTGATAAGATAAGTAAAAACTATTGATCCCGAGAGGGGCAATTCCTTTGTCACTGCAGCGTAACGGTTATGATGTATAAAAAAGTCAAAAAAATATAAAGCGATAGAGAGGAGAGAGAGAAGACGTCCTCGAGTAAATGGACAGTAGACAACAACAACAACATCAGGGATAACAACGGACAACGTCAAGGAGCTGTGAGGGTGAAAAATACACAACAAGAACAAAATGAAAATATATATAGAGTGACAATAGCAATGAATAAAACAAATAAACAAAAATAGGCAGGATGTGTGCGGGCCGGGACCGACAGGAATAAGAAAGACAGTTAGGGCGTGACGTGGAAAAGAATTGAGGAACGGGCCGTGGCTGGTCGGCATGGAAACCTGTCAGTGTGTGAAGTGTGTGACCTCGGCCGCCGTCAAAGTCTAAGGGCTTTCTATCGCCCCAGTCTGAAGTCTGTGGAGGCTCAATCACAATAAACTTTATTTGTCCCCAAGGAGCAATTGTGGGGCTCATGGGGTAGCAGCATCGAGCGAGCCTCAAAAATAAATGCTTGAATGTATATATATATATATTTTCATATATATATATATATAGAGAGAGAGGGAGATGTTGGTCTAATAAATACTGCACCACATTGTGCAAATTGTATTACCGGTTAGTTTAGGAGGTGGACGGCTTCGGGGACGAAGGTTGACCTTCTCTGCAGGCGGGGCGGTGGAGATCCACCGGGAGGAAGCTGTGGGACTGATCTGGGAAGATCCTTTGGCTCTTTCTAATACTTGGCAGTGAAGGAGAAGCTCGGGGTCTTCTCAATGACACCTGTAAGGATTGTGCTGAGAACCTCAGCGTGAGTGACAGGGTGAATGTTTGGAAGATGGTTTGAGGAGGCTTCAGTCTGAGGGGGCTTCAGTCTGAGGGGGCTTCAGTCTGA
>NC_141302.1:120000-157500 GCF_037954325.1 Fistularia commersonii | reverse complement strand
CGGCTTCTACTCTGCTTTACTCTACTGTTCTATTCTCCTCCACTCCCTGTGTGTTTTGTGTCTCCATTATCCTTAACTGTCCATGAAATGAGTGTGTGTTCAGCTACACTAATATTGTTGTGAACTCTTGACCCTCTCTCTCCCGCTCTCTTTCTCCCTTACACGTGCACATGCATGCGCACACACACACTCAGAGGTTGCTAACATTCGGTGCACATTCACAACAGTGAGCAACATTTAAAACCCAGTGTTGTTGTCATGGCAACAACATGTCTCAAAGCGTCAAAGTGAAATGGGAGAGAAGAGGGACACCAGGGTGAGCGGTGTGTGTGTGTGTGTGTGTGTGTGTGTGTGTGTGTGTGTGTGTGTGTTAGAGGAAATTCATCATCTTATCTCTATCATGTTGACATTTGGAGGTTCAACCTTGAGGATACATACAAACACACACACACACACACATCCTGCTTCCTCCAGGTTGTGTGGACGTTAAACAGACAAAACTCTTCACATTGCTGTGTGTGTGTGTGTGTGTGTGTGTGTGTGTGTGTGTGTGTGTGTGTGTGTGTGTGTGCATGGTCATTCGTCGTCTTATCACTATAAGACTGACAGTAAGAGGCTAAGCTCCTGAAGACACACACATGCACGCACACATACACACACACACACACACACACACACATACACACATACGCATCTCTATCATCTGTTGGAAAATGTCTTCTCTGGCAGACTGATTCAATTAAGCTGCTCTCGGTTTCACACTCTTTCAGGAATCTTGGAGTGAGAGGGTAACACACACACACACACACAAACACACACACTGGTGTCATGCTCCCAACACTCAGCCTTCGGTGTGTGACCCTCGACCCTGAAACCAGGTTCAACACAACATGTCTGGTGAGGAAGTTATGTGTGTGTGTGTGTGTGTGTGTGCGTGTGTGTGTGTGTGTGTGTGTGTGTGTGTGTGTGTGTGTGTGTGTGTGTGTGTGTGTGTGTCGTATAGTGTGGTCATATGACAACACACTCCCCTCTACTGGCATCGCCGCAGAGCTACAGCTGATCAAGTGTGTTTTTCCTGATTCCAGTTCTTCCACCTGCATCACACACACACACACACACACACACACACACACACACACACACACGCATACTCTGTGTGTGCAAAGCTTCAAACACGTTCTCTGCGTCACAGTCATTGGACAATTGCAAAGATGTTCTGTGCACTGGACATGAGGTCACATGACGACACGCCGCGAGCTGATTGGCTGATTGGTGGTCCACCGAGTCGTCTCCCGGTGATCGCCTCCATCACCCCGACCAGGAAGGGAGCACCTACAGCCAGCTCCTTCCCTGCGGCGAACATCCAGTCCAAGATGGCCGGGCATTTATTTCAGGTAGGAAGGTGGCTGCAAAAAAAAGCAAGTGTTTCTGCGGCGTCCGTGTGGATCTGCAGACCTTCTGCCGCTGAGCCAAACACCTGGAGATGTAGAGGAAGCGTGAGCAGGAGACGGACTGGCCGACGGACCCCCTGAAGTCTTCTCAGTTCCGATGGGCTCGGACCACTGAGAAATGTTACAGGTCAATATCATTGATTGATAAATCTTCTTCTCCTTTCAGCTTCCCCCTTCAGGGGTCTCCACAGTGACTCCACCTTCTCCATCTCACCCTATTCTCTGGATCCTCCTCTCTCACACCAACTACCTTCATATCCTCTCTCATTGCATCCATAAATATTCTCTGGGTCTTTCTCTAGACCTCCAATATATTCTCCATCCCTCCTCTGTCCATGACCCAACCATCTCAGTCTGGCTTCTCTGACCTTCTCTCCAAAACATCTAACATGTGCTGTTCCTCTGATAGACTCATTCCTGATCCTCTCCATCCTGGTCACTCCCAAAGAGAACCTCAACATCTTCATCTCTGCAACCTCTAGTTCTGCCTGCTGTCTTTTGGTCATTGGAACAGTTTCTAGTCCAAACATCATCGCTGGTCTCACCACTGTCTTGAACACCTTTCCTTTTATTCTGGCTGAAAGTCTTCTACCTCTTTGTACCCCTGACACTTTTCTCCACCCATTCCAACCTGCTTGGACCGTCTCTTCACCTCTTTTCCACACTCTCCTACGCTCTGGACTGTTGACCCAAAGTACCTGAAATCCTCCAGCTTCTTGATCTCCACTCCCTGTAGCCTCACCGCTCCACCCGAGTTCCCCTCATTCACACACATATATTCTGTCTTGCTGTGACTAACTTTCATTCCTCTCCTTTCCAGAGCATACCTCCACCTCTCAGGAGTTTCCTCTACCTGTTCTCTGCTCTTACTACAGATCACAATGTCATCTGCAAACATCATGGTCCATGGAGATTCCTGTCTAACCTCATCTGTCAGCTTGTCCATCACCACTGCGAACAAGAAGGGGCTCAGAGCTGATCCCTGATGGAGTCCCACCTCCACCTTGAACTTCTCTGTTATCCCTACAGCACACCGTACCAGTGTCTCACAGCGAGCATACATGTCCTGCACCAGTCTAATATATTTCTCTGCCACTCCAGACTTCCTCATACAATACCAGAGCTCCTCTCTTGGCACCCTGTCATATGCCTTTTCTAGGTCTACAAAAACACAATGCAGCTCCCTCTGACCTTCTCTGTACTTTTCTATTAGCATTCTCAACGCAAATACTGCATCTGTAGTACTCTTCCTAGGCATGAAGCCATACTGCTGTTCACAAATGCTGACTTCTGCTCTCAGTCTAGTTTCCACTACTCTTTCCCATAACTTCATTGTATGGCTCATCAACTTTATCCCTCTGTAGTTGCCACAATTCTGCACATCCCCTTTATTCTTAAAAATAGGCACCAACACACTTTGTCTCCATTCTTCAGGCATCTTCTCACTCTCTAAGATCCTGTTGAATAATCTAGCCAGAAAATCTACCGCTGCCTCTCCTAGACACTTCCACACCTCCACAGGTATATCATCAGGACCAACTGCCTTTCCTCTCTTCATCCTCTTCAATGTCTTCCTTATTTCACTTTTACTAATTTGTGCTACTTTGTGGTCTACAATAGTCACCTCTTCTACCCTTGCCTCTC
The DNA here is from genome assembly GCF_037954325.1 of Fistularia commersonii. Lineage (NCBI taxonomy): Eukaryota > Metazoa > Chordata > Actinopteri > Syngnathiformes > Fistulariidae > Fistularia > Fistularia commersonii. Next base: position 154,405 of record NC_141302.1, on the reverse strand, counting down.
TTTCATTTTCCACATTCATCAGTCCTCCAAAGTACCCTTTCCATCTTCCCATCACTCTTCTAGCATCAGTCAATACATTTCCCTCTCTGTCCTTAATCACCCGGACCTGTTTCCATCTTCCATCCTTTCCATCTTTATCTCTCTGTTTCGCCAACTTGTATAGATCATTTTCACCCTCCTTACTATCCAACCGAGCATGCAAGTCATCGTACGCCCTTTTTTTTGCCTTTGCTACCTCTATCTTTATCTTTCGCCGCATCTCCCTGAACTCCTGTCTGTTATCTTCAGTCCTCTCAGTGTCCCACTTCTTCTTTGCTAACCGCTTTCTCTGTATACACTCCTGCACTTCCTCATTCCACCACCAAGTCTCCTTATCTACTTTCCTTCCAGATGACACACCAAGTACTCTTCTATCTGTCTCCCTGATAACACTAGCTGTAGTTGTCCAATCATCTGGAAGCTCACCCTGACCACCCAGACCCTTTCTCAACTCCTCCCTGAAAACCATGCAACACTCCTCCCTTTTCAGCTTCCACCACTTTGTCCTCTGCTCTGCCTTTGTCCTCTTCATCTTCCTTGTCACCAGAGTCATCCTACAAACCACCATCCTATGCTGTCTGGCTACACTCTCACCTACAACTACTTTGCAGTCACTGATCTCTTTCAGGTTACCTCGTCTATACAAGATGTAGTCTACCTGCGTGCTCCTACCTCCGCTCTTACAAGTTACCCTATGTTCCTGTTTTTTCTGGAAAAAGGTGTTCACTACAGCCATGTCCATCCTTTTTGCAAAATCTACCACCATCTGTCCCTCTGCATTCCTATCCTGGATACCAAATCTGCCCATCACTTCTTCATCCCCTCTATTGCCTTCACCAACATGTCCAGTGAAGTCTGCACCAATGACCACTCTCTCATTTCTGGGAATATTCTGCATCACTTCATCCAACTCATTCCAGAACTTCTCCTTCTCTTCCGATTCACATCCCACCTGTGGTTCATAGCCACTAACAACATTGAGCATCACACCTTCAATTTCCAGTTTCCTTTCCTCCTCTCTCTCTGCTTCCAAACACACCCTCCTCCTCTTCTTCTTGTTCTTCTTCTTTGACCCACAGTAGCCCCAGTTTCCACTGGTTCCCTGTAGGTCATCGGAACCGATGGCGGTCTTGTTAACTCGGGCCTCTGTCGATCCAATATGATCTGGTCATTATGATTGACTCACATGTTTGGTTTTGGCAAAAGTTGCGCCGGATGCCCTTCCTGACGCAACCCTCCGCACTTGTGTGACCTCGGACGGCTCAGGAGACGCTGCTCCGGGACCCGAGGCTGCAGTATGCTTGACTGATAAATATCACCTATAAATACAGACATCTATAGTTATATATACAAATATTCAGAGAACAAACCTTTGGTCACACTCAGACTGGGTGTTGGCACGGCGCCCCCTGCTGGCCGGAGGCCTGGGCTGCAGGTCTCCTGAGGAGATGAGGATTAGGAGCTGATGGAACGATGGAGGGGAACAGATGAGCCCAACATCTGGAGCCACATGTGTGACCTTCATCCCCCTGGACCGGCTCACGTGACCCAGCTGGTGCTGGACTACACACACACACACACACACACACACACACACACACACACACACAGGAACAGCCCACATCTTTCCATTCAAATATCAGACCAGAAGGTCCAGCTTCTCCTTGAATTACCTGGAATGTCCTGGAACTCCATGAAGAAATTTTCACCTCCTTTGAGAAGAAGATGGTCTGCATCTGTGTGTGTGTGTGTGTGTGTATTTGTGTATGTGTGTGTATGTGTGTGTGTTTATGCGCATGTGTGTGTGTGTGTGTGTGTGTGTGTGCATGTGTGTGTTTATGTTCATGTTCATGTGTGTGTGTGTGTGTGTGTGTGTGTGTGTGTGTGTATAACATCTGTTTCAGACTTTTATTTAGTTGTTTCCTGTTAATCTGATTGGTCTTTTGCTGACCTGATCTCTGAGCTGTGATTGGTGGACGGTTTCAGCAGGATTAGGGTGGAGGTGGAGGGTGGAGGTCCAGACGGAGGGCAGGTGAAGAGAAGAGGAAGGACTTCGCTCGTCAGGTTGGTGAATTTATCGGAACGGATATCTAAAATGCTCCGGTTTCACCGATTTAGTGTGTAAGAGTGACATTAGACCTGCGGCAGATGTGTGGGTCGCCGGGGCGGCGGCTCCTTTGTCGGCGGCGTCCTTTCGAACGGACCTGAACGGGGCGAATGGTCAGATGCGACCGGACCTTCTCTAGGCCCGCCCTGCGCGCTCAGATGTGGAGATGGTTTTCGAGTGATGGTCCGAGACCTTCATCGGCATCATGAAATGAACGAATGAGGGAACGAGTGAATGAATGAGTGAATACAGAAACATTTAAAGAGGAATGAACAATCGAATATGTGGAATTTTGACCTCACGAATACCGAATGTTGTCCCCAATATTTTGTCTCACAATGTCAGCATGAGCTAAAAACGTCAGCATTTGCCGAGCGGTGCCCTTACGATCGGCTAGCATTAGCCGTGTTTTCCATGAGCCGCGCTGACGCTCGCCGCCGTCCCCGCAGCCATGTTCGCAGGTCGCGCGTCGGTAGCGGGCGCCGCCGTGGGACCGCTGGTGGCCGGGAAAGGGGGGAAGTTCTCCGTGGAGGAACTTTACGGTTTCGGCAAGAAGACCAAGGTGAGCCGAGGGAATTACGGCAGGGCGGAGCGCGGCGCCGACGGCAGGAAGGAGGCCAAGGAGAAGCAGGAGTCCCTGCTGGCGACCAACATCCTGGAGGCGGCGCGGCGCCTCATGGAGCGCCGCCGCCTCCACATCTACCTGAAGGAGTGCGGCGTCACCGTGGAAACCGGCAGCATGACTTACAGGTCAGCGGCTTCCCGTCACTGTCGAACGCGAGTCAGATGCCTCCGGGTCCTCCGAGGTTCGGGTCGGGGTTTATCTGGCAGATGGGAGTCGGCGGCGAGCGAGATGAGCCGTGGACACAAACGCGCACGCCGCCGTGCACGCCGCCGTGCACGCCGCCAGCCCCGATGTGGCGTTCAAAGACCGTGAGATGACGGCTCGCCGCGAGGTGGGTCAAACGGGAGCGAGGCGGCCCCGCTGTGGAGAACCGGCCTGAACGGGCCGGACCGCTGGAGCGGTTAGATAAGACCACGCTCTGCTGATCACCAGGGGGAAATGGGTTGGTCACAGCGGATCAACCATAACTACCCATCCTGGAAACACAAAGACAAGTTTCTATCTGCGAGGTTCTGATCCAACAGGATGAAGGTCCCATACATCCAGAAGAAGCCGGTGGGGGGGTCGTTCACCACCTTCACCACCTTCACCACCTGATGTTAGGGACATCATGGAAACCTCCTGGAAACATCCTGGAGACCTCCTGGAGACATCATGGAAGCATCATGGAGACATCATGGAGACATCATGGAGACATCCTGGAAACCTCCTGGAGACATCCTGGAAACATCGAGTCCAGCCTGGAAAAGAAAAGAGTGCAAATTATTTTTAAAACCTTTTAAAGAAAGTGATCAAAGGGTGGAGGAGACGGATATAGATTCAGAGGATCAGTGGTGTGTGTGTGTGTGTGTGTGTGTGTGAATGTGTGTGTGTGTGTGTGTGTGTGTGTGAATGTGTGTGAGTGTGTATGTGAGTGTCAGTGTGTGAGTGTGTGTGTGAGTGTGTGAGTGTGAGTGTGTGTGTGAGTTGGGAGGGGCTTAGTGTGTGTGTGTCAGTTCCTCCTCCTCCTCGTCCTCCTCCTCGTCCTCTGGAGGCTCCATCCAGTCTGGTCCCCTGGAGGTCGGCGTAGATGTTGGACAGGAAGTCCTCGGACTCGCTCTCCCGGCCGTCGGCTCAAACTTCAAGCTCATGACGTCTTCCTCTCGTCGCCGTAGCGACGGGCGACCTCGGGGGCGGCGCCGTCCGCCGTCCGCGGTACTCTGAACTCCTTCTCCGATCCGATCCCCGAGGATTTGGTCGCCCGAGCGACCGGGATGCAGGTGTCCATCGCGTGCAACGTGGGCGGCGGCGAGCACCCGCCGAAGGACCGGCGCCCGGCCAACCCCGGGAACCCCCCCGCCTGCCAGGTGAGGCTGAGGGCGGAGCCTCCGGGGAGACACGCCCCGACCGGACACGCCCACATGAAGGAGGCCCTCGGTCGTCATAGCAACATGAAGTACAGGTAAGGCCTGGCTCCGGATCTCGGGACGGCGGGGGGTCCGGACCAGATACGGATGTGGACCACATCTTCACTTGCAACCGGACCTGAGGGACAGGTTCAGCTCGCTCCTCCCCGTCCAGGTAGTTCCTGGTCCGGAGGACCCGGACCTCAAAACCTGAAGAGAGTCTAGATCTGGACTTCACGGCTGGGTCCGGCTGGTCAGGAGATCCAGACCTGGACTCGGACCTGGTGGACCTGGACGGCATCTCTTACCTCAGATCCATCGGTGACTCCTGATGGATCAATGACTCTCGTGTGCGCCACACACATACACACACATAGACGCACACGCACGTGCGCACACACACACACACACACACACACACACACACATACACTGTGTCCAGTTCATGTGAAGCCGATAAGACATCTGTGACCTGTCAATCGCAGCTGCCCGACCTTTGACCTCGGCTGGCTGATCCCGCCTGATGATTGGGGCCTGTGTGTGTGTGTGTGTGTGTGTGTGTGTGTGTGTGGCTGACATTTGATTGGCTGAAACACAGGATTAGGCCCAGTGATGTCAGATGGCGGGCCGGGCTCTGGTTGGTTGGTGGGAGATCACCTGACCCGTGATGTCAGCAACTGATGAAAGTTGTGTCTGGCAACCCTGAACTGATCAATAATCAATGACGTCATCCCGTCCAGCCTTAGCCTTTGACCTCCTCTCCTTCTGTTTCACATTTATAGATCAATAAGCCCTTTCTTGAATAGATTAATTTATTGATTTATTGATCCATTGATTGAATCTGACCTGGTTGGTTTCACAGGAACCTGGGGAAGTCTGGACTGAGGGTGTCCTGCCTGGGACTAGGTGATAACACACACACACACACACACACACACACACACACACACACACACACACACACACCGAACTCTGATATTTTCCCTCTTTATAGGAACCTGGGTGACATTTGGCTCTCAAATCTCTGATGAGGTATGTGTGTGTGTGTGTGTGTGTGTATGTGTGTATGTGTGTGTGTGTGTGTGTGTGTGTGTGTGTGTGTGTATGTTTGGGTTTGTGTGTATGTGTGAGTGTGCGTGTGTATGTGTGTGTGTTTAAGAGAGTGTGTCTTTGGGTGTGTGTGTGTGTCGGTATGATGTGCTTGTCTGTGGTGTAAATCTGTGTGTGTATGTGTGTGTGTGTGTGTAGATGGCAGAGAATGTGATGACGGTGGCGTACGACAACGGAGTGAACCTGTTCGACACAGCAGAGGTGTACGCTTCTGGGAGGTAACTGCCTGTGTGTGTGTGTGTGTGTGTGTGTGTGTGTGTGTGTGTGTGTGTGTGTGTGTATGTGTGTCTGTCTGACCCCCTGTCTGTCTGTCTGTCTGTCTGTCTGTCAGGGCTGAGTGGACTTTGGGCTCCATCCTGAAGAAGAAGGCGTGGAGGTGAGTCTCTGGTTGGTTGGAGGTGGACCCTCTGTGGTCCAGGATCTACTCAGCAGGTGTTTGTCCTCTTCTGCCAGGAGGTCCAGCTACGTGGTGACCACCAAGATCTACTGGGGGGGGCAGTGAGTGTCAGCCAATCAGCATCCAGCTCCCAGTCCCAGCTCACTCCTCACCTTGAGTGTGTGTGTGTGTGTGTGTGTGTGTGTGTGTGTGTGTGTGTTTGCAGGGCGGAGACTGAGCGAGGGTTGTCACGGAAACACATCATTGAAGGTAAACAGGAGTTATTCTCCTTCTTGGCTGTCAGACGGACAGGGAGGTCAGGTGACCCCAGCTGGAGGTCTCTGCTGGTGGTCCAGCAGGACCAGGACCAGTTCACCTGGACCGGCAGGAGGTCTCAGAATACTGAACCATTTCAACACACACACATTCACACACACACTCGCACGCGGACACAGAGTCCATGTCCTCTGTCAGCAGTCGGAGGTCGTTGGAGCTTTAAGAGGCTCAGTCATACCCACACTGGATTAGGATTCACACACACACACACACACACACACACACAAGTCAGGCGCCACTAACAGCTCCATGGGCTTAAATCATTCCCAGATTATCAAACACCAAATTTAACCCGTGAAGAATTGGGGGGGGGCGCTCCAAGGTCAGGGGACAGCCCGTCGTCATGGCGACAGATGATCCCAAGCTGGAATATGTATTCTTCTGTCTGTTTTAGTCTGATCACTATTCAAATCAATCAGTCCACTTTCTTTTCAAAGCAGTCAGTCAATATAACACAATGTGTGTGTGTGTGTATGTGTGTGTGTGTGTGTGTGTGTGTGTGTGTGTGTGTGTGTGTGTGTGTGTATGTGTGTGTGTGTGTGTGTATGTGTGTGTGTGTGTGTGTGTGTGTGTGTGTGTGTGTGTGTGTGTGTGTGTGTGTGTGTGTGTGTGTGTGTGTGTGTGTATGTGTGTGTGTGTGTTGCAGGGCTGCGTGGTTCCCTCGGCCGGCTGCAGTTGGACTATGTGGACATTGTCTTCGCCAACAGGAGTGACATCAACGCCCCGATGGAGGGTCAGCGCATGCTAACACTAACATTAGCAGCACGCTAGCAGTTTCTAGGCAGTAACTTTAGGTCTTTGTTGACGACGTCCAGACCTTTAACATCCCTCTGATGAGGTCGAGCTCCTTAGCACGTTAGCACGTTAGCTCCTGAGCTCGTCGATCCCTCGCCCCGATGCTAGCGCTTCTCTTAAAAGTGGACGATCGTGTTGGTGGGCTGTCCTTGTTGCCATGGCGACCAAGCGCAGACCGCACGGACCGAGCTTTCTTTGAGTTTCTCCGGTTTCCCGACAAATGTTAGCCGTTAGGGGTGACGTAACACTCTTGATGTTCCAGAGGTTGTCCGAGCCATGACTTTCGTCATCGACCAGGGTCTCGCCATGTACTGGGGAACGTCCCGCTGGAGCGCGGTGGAGATCATGGTAGGAGCCTCACCGTTCACTCCAGCAGCCCCCCTGTCCTGCTCGGCGTGAAACTGTAGGCAGAGTCCAAGACCCGGTTGAATAAGAAGGCGTTAAAGGTGTGTGTGTGTGTGTGTGAACCCCCCTCTCCAGGAGGCGTACTCCATCGCCCGGCAGTTCAACCTGGTCCCCCCCGTGTGCGAGCAGGCCGAGTACCACTACTTCCAGAGAGACAAGGTGGAGCTTCAGCTGCCGGAGCTCTACCATAAGATTGGTAGGTGTGACTGGATCCTGCCGTGACCTCGCCGTGACGCCGTCGGCTGTCAAGACGTTGATGGCACCTCCATGGTGACGGCCATGGAGGTGCCACGCTGCTGTGAAGATGTCAGGGTGACCTGAGCAGGTCCGGTAGAGGGGGTGTCCCCTCAGACTGGGGTGTTCTGGGGTGTTCTGGTTAAACTCAGTCATGTGACCTCAGGGGTCGGCGCTGTGACCTGGTCACCTTTGGCCTGCGGCCTGCTGACGGGGAAGTATAACAACGGCGTCCCGGAGACCTCCAGGGCTGCCATGAAGGTAAGCACACACACAAACGCACACACACAGGCTGCTCACACTGATCCATGCATGTGTGTGTGTGTGTGTGTGTGTGTGTGTGTGTGTGTGTGTGTGTGTGTGTGTGTGTGTGTGTGCAGGGTTACTCGTGGCTCAAAGAGCGGCTCTGCAGTGACGAGGGGAGACACCAGCTCACTAAGGTGAAGGAGCTTCATCTGCTGGCCGCCAGGCTGAACTGCACTGCAGCACAACTGGCCATTGGTAGACACACACACACACACACACACACACACACACACACTCCCTGAACCTGACAGATATCAATGCATGTGTGTGATGTGAATGTGTGTTTGTCAGCCTGGTGCCTGCGCAGTGAGGGCGTCAGCTCGGTTCTCCTCGGCGTGTCCAACACGGAGCAGCTCCTGGAGAACTTGGGCTCCCTGCAGGTAAAGGTCCTCTCCTGGTGTTTTTCACGGGTTCTGGACGCTCCGACCACGTGTGTGTGCACCTGCAGGTTCTGACCCAGCTGACCCCGCCCCTCGTGGCAGAGATGGACGCGTTGCTTGGCAACAAGCCACGGAATAAGAAGGAGGCGAGAACCTGAGGAGGGAAGGTCCGCCCCGCGGAGCCGGACTGAGGATGCCAATGTGTCGTCATGGCGACACTGACTATCATCTGCATACAGAACTTATTCCTCTATTGACCCTAAGCCCCGTGTCTTCAACTAGTTTCCACGGCAACAACCTAGTCAAAACATTATCGATGCATGCGACATAAAGTGCTAAATTACCAGTGCTAAATTAGAAGTAGCTGATGGAGGGCGGACGTTCCTTCGGGGTTCGATGCTCCTCCCCTTGCAACCTGTCACAGACATCGTTGCCGTGTATCTGTCGGCTTTCAGGCTCAAACGGCCTCAACGGATCCCCGCTTGTTGTTGATGACGGTTTCTCGTCTCCATGGTTACAGCTGAACTCCCTCTCTTTCGTTTTTCCTGATGAATTCATTGCTGAAACTGCTTGTAGCCCCGCGGCCTCCTCATACCAATACAGCCCTTACGTTGTTAGCCTAGTCCTTCCTGTGTGTTTCACCTGGTGGCAGTAAAGGTCGTGAACCCGTCGGGCCGGGGGTCACGCCGTCTGTCCGTCGCCGCTGAGAATGCCAATAAAGTTCTTCCAACCCACGAACGGGTGTCAGGAGGGGTCTTTTCATCAGGTGGTGTCAAACCGCCGGCGTGACAAACCCGTCCGAAGCTGTCTAGACACATGATGATGTCAGCGGTTACCACAGAAACGCTGCAATAAGAGGACCTAGCAAACAAGAGTTAAGAGGTGAAAGGTGTGCGAATGTGTGTGTGTGTGTGTGTGTTTGTGTGAACCACTGCTGTGTCAGGTGGGTAGCCAGTGTGCTTTTGATTGGTGGAGACGTGAAGGCTGCCACCACCCCACTCACCAGCCCCTGGGACACACTGTGGAAATCAACACACACACACACACACACACACACACACACACACACACACACACAATCCCTTTACAGGTGCCTCACATCTGCTTATCCCTACAGAATAGTCAGATGTACGAGCTTCTGGGAAGACCGTGAACGCATCAATCCCTGCAGCCGCTGCTCGGCGATCTTCGTCCTCGCGTTCTGATTGGCCCAGAGCTCCTCGCGTGTTTCCGGACGTCAGGCTCCAGAGAGTCACCTTGCCGCGGCTGCTGCAGGTGGACCGTCCCGGCTCTCAGGAACACGGACAGGCAGGCGGGCTGCGGGGACATTGACGGGGGACCGAGCACCACCTTACGGGGGGAAACATGGCGGAGGCAAAGCCCAAGACCTCCCCAAAGGCTATTAAGTTCCTGTTCGGAGGCCTGGCCGGGTAGGTTCCGCTGCTAGCTGCGGAGCTAGCTGTTTTGGTGACGAGCGATGATGCGATGGAGCCAGCAGTCAGACTGCGGAGCTAGCTGCTAGGCTAAGTAGCTAAGTGTTAAGCTAAGAAGCTAGCTGTCAGATTACGGAGCTAGCAGCTAAGCTAAGGAGCTAGCTGTCAGCGGCCAGATGTTCACAGCCCAGCGGTTACCGGCGGCGGGGGTTGCGGGCATGTCTTTGACTCCTCACCCCATTCGAACTCACCGAGCTGTTGACGTTCAGCTAGCTGCTAATGCCAACAGGCTAGGTGACGGTGGAGGGCAGGGGTGCTACGCTCACTGTCTCTCCGCTGTGTCTCTGACCACCGGAACCATCGTCCGTCGGTGGATGTATCAGAACTGAACTCGGTTCCTGTTCCCTCCAAACGTGTGCGCGGTCCGGTCCGGTCCGGTCCGGCACCGAGGGCCGGCCTGGCAGCGACAGAGAGCTAAGGCAATGTTCTTGCAGCTGCAGAGATTTTATTGATTTTCAGTTGACACGGTCTCAGCTGAGAAGCTGTTTGTCAGTCACACGTGTGACAGTCATTCACATGTGTTTTCATCTTCTCCCTTTAAAAACACTCGGGGTCCAGTTGTCGGTCTCTGCACAAAGATGTAGCTGTCGATTCGCTCGCTCGTGCCCCGGCTCCCTGGAGTTCTGCATGAAGCTCCTCACCGCTTCATTTGTTCCCTTTCTTCCACAGACGTGGATGAATGCGAGATCGGACCGGGGTAAGATGCTTGTTGATGAGGAAACAGAGGAGGTCAGAGGTCGGACTCAGGAGAGTCCCGGCTCCTCTGGACTCTCCGAGAAGCAGCTGGGAATGGATGTTCGGTCTGCTGAGCTACTGCCCTTTAAATGTCACGACCCCCTCAGCTGTGAGCCCCCCAAGCCCCCCTCCCCAAACCGTCGCCGGGCACACGGCGTCCTTTGCACGGCGCAGGAATATCATTTCAGGCCGGCTGTCGGAGGGTCGACGGTCAAAGCTCGTCCTCACCCACTTTGCAAAGCCTCTGAGAACTTTGACCTCGGACTCAAGCGGGCCACGTGCTCCACGGGCCGTGATTGGCATGTCCCTATGACGTCATCTCGTAAAAATGATCATGTGCAGGAAACATGGGAGGGGGGGGATTATACCGAGCGTGACCCCTCCCGCTCGGTTTGTTAGCTCTGTTAGCCCCGCTAGTTCTGTTAGCCCTGCTCTAGGCGTCTGTTAGCTCAGCCCACTCCAGTGAGCTGGATTTGCAGAAACTATGATGTTAAAGGGGTGGACACAAAGTCTGACCTGTGTGTGTGTGTGTGTGTGTGTGTGTGTGTGTGTCAGGATGGGGGCCACAGTGTTTGTGCAGCCTCTGGACCTGGTGAAGAACAGGATGCAGCTCAGTGGTCAGGGGACGAAGGCCCGCGAGTACAAGACCAGCTTCCACGCTCTGGCCTCCATCTTGAGGAGCGAGGGGGTGCGAGGGGTCTACACCGGGTACTGCTGCGTCCCCCGCCTACCCCGCCCCACCTTCGTCGCCACGATCCCCCGCCTCATTAACCCGTGGCTGTCAGTCTGTCGGCAGGGCTGCTGCGTCAGGCGACCTACACCACAACCCGGCTGGGGATCTACACCATCCTGTTCGAGAAGATGACGGGCGCGGACGGACGGCCGCCCAACTTCCTCCTCAAGGTCAGTGCCGTGGGCGAAGTAGACGAGGGGGCGTCTTCGTGGTCCTGTCGCGGCGGAGGTTGTCAATAGAGCCCCCTCCCACTCAGCGGTCTTGCCTGCCCCCAGGCTCTGATCGGGATGACGGCCGGAGCCACGGGAGCGTTCGTGGGGACGCCGGCGGAGGTGGCCCTGATCCGGATGACGGCGGACGGACGGTGAGGCACCTGCAGATCCATGTACACGCTCTACGCTCGGCCCATCGCCTTGCTAAGCTAAGCTATGTGTATTGTGTTGCCGAGCTGGCGCTAGGTTAGCTGGTTTGCAACTTCTGCAGGCACTGTGCTATATCGCTGTGTTAGCGTTAACGGACTGGTCCTGGCTCTCCTCAGCCTCCCCGTGGACCAGCGGAGAGGCTACACCAATGTCTTCAACGCTCTTGCACGGATCACCAGAGAGGAGGGGGTCACTACACTGTGGAGGGTGAACATCTGCCACACACACACACACACACACACACACACACACACACACACACAAAAACGTCTGAGGCTGACTCCCTCTGTGTGTTGCAGGGCTGCATTCCTACCATGGCGAGGGCAGTGGTGGTGAACGCTGCTCAGCTGGCGTCCTACTCTCAGTCCAAACAGGCATTGTTAGACTCAGGTTCCTACACACACACACACACACACACACACACACACACCTGGTGCACATGTGTTCACATACTCCTCCCTTCCACACGCCTCCTCCCAACATCACATGACTTCTGTGTTTCCACAGGCTACTTTGGTGACGACATCCTGTGTCACTTCTGTGCCAGTATGATCAGCGGCCTGGTGACGACCGCCGCTTCCATGCCAGTCGACATTGTCAAGACCAGGTGACACAAATACACACACACACACACACACACACACACACACACACACAGCGTTGCACCCAGACATCTCATGCTCCAGTGACAAACCTCATGTCTAGATTTGAGGTTTGATAAGTGTCCTGCAATATGCTTGTGTGTGTGTGTGTGTGTGTGTGTGTGTGTGTGTGTGTGTGTGTGTGTGTTTGTGTGTGTGCGTGTGTGCGTGTTTGGAAGCAACTGATACCACGCTGCTTTCTGTCCTCCAGGATCCAGAACATGAGGATGATCGACGGGAAGCCCGAGTATAAGAACGGTCTGGTGAGTGTGGAGGGTCTGATGCCTCCAGACCCGGAGGCCTTATTTATGGATCCTTGCTCAGGTGGTTGGAGGTGTGTGTGAGGTGTGCGTATGTGTGTGTGTCTTCCTGCAGGAGGTGCTGGTGCGCGTGGTGGGGAAGGAGGGCTTCTTCTCGCTGTGGAAAGGCTTCACCCCGTACTACGCCCGCCTCGGACCGCACACCGTCCTCACCTTCATCTTCCTGGAGCAGATGAACCGCCTCTACAAGACCTATGTCCTGGACCGCTGACACACACACACACACACACACACACACGCACACACAGTGTTATAATTTAAATTCTTTTTGTAAAAAAGAATGTAAGATACAATAAATGTAGTGAAAAGTTGACCTGTAGAATCCCCTCCTGTTCATGGTGGAAGATTGCTGCCATGGTTACGGCCGCTGGCGACGAGGAATAAAGGGTTTGGGGACTCGGTGGTTTCTGGTTGGGTTTGTCTCAATGACACAGGAACACACACACCTGGTTGGTTTTATGTGTGTATGGTTCATGAGTGAACGAAAAACACTCGGCCTCAGAGGATGGAGGAGCTCTGTGTGTGTGGGGGGTCTGTGTGTGTCCACCAGGGGGCAGCAGGCTGTAGGTGTGTGTGTGTGTGTGTGTGTGTGTGTGTGTGTGTGTGTGTGTGTGTGTGTGTGTGTGTGTGTGTGTGTGTGAGTGTGTGTGTGTGTGTGTGAGTGTGTCCACCAGGGGGCAGCAGGCTGTAGGTGTGTGTGTGTGTGTGTGTCCACCAGGGGGCAACAGGCTGTAGGTGTGTGTGTGTGTGTGTGTGTGTGTGTGTGTGTGTCCTGTCAGGCCCTGTGTATCCAGTCAAACATCCATCCCTCTGTGGAGCCCATCTCTGGTGTGGCTGTCCGAGGGGCAGCTCCAGCCTGGGGGTTCCAGAGGAGACCTCCAGCTGAAGGTCTGAAGATCCGCGAAGCTCTCGCAGGAAAGTCCTCCAGTCACAGGCGGGAAACAGCTCCGTGTGCTGGAAGTGGGCGAGGCTTATGGTTTCCATCAAGCAATGCATTTAATACTGACTTTACACTGGGGTGTGTGTGTGTAGACACACACCTCGCACCCCCCCCCCCCCCTCCTGGCTGCTGTTTGAGGAGACAAGCTGAAAACCCGAAGCTGTGAGAGGAAGTGGTTTGTCACACTCTTAAAATGTGTCCTTATATGGTAACAGAGATGTGATGAAACACACACACACACACACACACACACTGAACATATTGATTAATAAATGAGGTGAGAAGCTTTTATGCTGCTCATCCATCGAGCCGTGACCTTTGACTCCTGGTGCAGCAAACCTGCATCTCCACTGACGTTACTGAGATCAACGGAGGAGTACGTCCATGGCGGTGTGTGAAGAACCAGAATCCAACCCTCCAACGCCGGCCCCCGAAGCACCCTTTTGGGTGTGCGTGTGTGTGTGGCGTGTGTGAGCACATCCACCCACACCTCTTCATTCTGGATGTGTGTGATTCTCGGCGGGGGTCAGAGGTCAGCTCCCGACCGCGCTCTCCAAGCCGATCGTCCAATCGGCTCTGCCAGCGCGCCTCGGCGTGCAGGTACACACACACACGTGCACGGATGCATTCCTAAATGGAGACCTCCGTTCAACAATGAGGTGCACGTACTGATTGACACATGGATGAAGACAGAATGGATGCATGTCAGCAGCGGTGAGACCAAAGTCCAGGCTTGTAGGAGATCGGCGTGTCTGAACCGGCTCAGGTATGTGTGTGTGTGAGTGTGTGAGTCTCAGGAATGCTGCGTGTCTGGACAGAAACAAGAGCTTTGTCAGTTCAGCACTTCTTCTCTTTGACAGTCAGATTCACGACAGGTCGCCCGACATCGACCAGCGTGGGTCTCCTCTGGCGGCGCGTCCTCGGCAGGAAGCGAAACATGTCGCAGGAAGTGGTTTGGAGGGCGTGGAAGAAACTGCAGCAACTTCCTGTTGAAACGGCGGCGGCAAAGAGCAGCTTCTGGCAGATGGAAAGGAGCTGGTGTTCCGTCCCCGGAGCGCGGGGCGGTTCCTGAGGCCACACGACCAGGTGAGGGGGTGACGGGGAGCAGGAGGAGGCGGGACGCCCAGGCAGGAAGTGGCCCGCAGGCCGGGAGGGGTCGATCTATAAAGGGCGCTGCACTTCCTGCTCGCTGCATTTCAGTACTTCCCTCTGGCCTCTGCACACCTGAGATACTGCACAGGTGAGAATGCGCGCACACACACACACACACACACACACACACACACACACACACGCACATGCACACACACTCACAGGCCAATGTCACTGAGTGAGTCTGATTGTCCAGGATGTCGTGGTCAGATCACCTCAAGAGCATGTTAGATGATGAAGTCATTGGAGCCGCCCTCTGGGGCATCGACCCGCCGTCATTCTGGGGAGCTACAGATGAATTGGCAAACATCACGGTAACACACACACACACACACACACACACGCATGCACTGCTCTCCTCTAAAAAGATTCAAGATCTGTCTAGAAGTCTGAGGTGAAATCACCATCCGGCATGTAATTGCCACACGCGTCCGACGAGTCTTGACATGTAGCCCCGATCGTCCTGTCACCATGGCGACCACAGGAGAGCCCCTCATTTGCCGCAGAGGGTCTCAGGTGGAGCCGCCTTCCCCTTTTCGGGGTCCTGGGCGTCCGGAGGCCTGAACAGCCCTCGTTCAAGGGTCGGGGGGATTCTCCGCGGCCCCGAGCCGCCGCCGCGCCAGAGGCGGGACGGGGCGAACAGGAAGCTTCGGCTCCTCGTGACACCTCAGGGAGCCGAAGCTTCGGCGGGATCGCTTTTATCGCTTTTCCATTGAGGGGAAACGCTGTCAGAGGCCGTGAACGCCTCGTCCCGGGGACGGAGAGGGGGGTGCGTTTAAGGCCAGACTCCAGTTCCTCAGGAGACGTCTCCAGCCTACCAGAAGATCCAAGCAGACGCTCTGAGAAAGACCAAGCTGCAGCACGCTTTTACTTCCTTATAAGGACACAGGGTGGAGGCTGCTGCACTTCTGGTTTCACAAACACACACACACACACACACACACACACACACACACACACACACACACACACACACACACACACACATCATTTCATTTTTCACTTTTTCCACTGGAGATTTCTGGAAGTGGGGTCTGGTGTGTATGATGGTTATGATGGGCCGTGGGCGGAGCTGCTGGAGGTGGTGGTGGAGCTGGAGCCGGAGGTGTTTGCAGGCATCCTCCACCTCCGGTCTGACTCGTCCCGTCAGTTTGAGATCCTGGAGTCGGGCGCCACCTCCACGCCGCTGCTTCCTCTCTGACAGAGTGACGTAGAGAATTAGCAAAACACACACACACACACCTCACTATATGCGTTCTGTTGTTTTTTTTAAGATGGGGGAAGCAGACTGCACCATTAGACACCACTGGACACCCCTTGACAGTGTGTGTGTGTGTGTGTGTGTGTGTGTGTGTGTGTGTGTGTCTCAGGTGGACGAGGTCCAAAATGTTGTGAGTAAACATCAAGAGTTCCAGACAAATGGTCCTCACATCAACGGGAAGAAGTGCCACCTCCTGCGGAACAACCTAAATGACGAGGTATTCATGAACCTGGACATGAAGATGGTTCTGTCGGACGGCCAGACCTGCTCCCTCTGCATCGGCAAGGCCAATAAAAGTACAAACCGTCCCTGCGTAGAGTTGAGTTCATAACCTGCTGCATAACCTGACCTTAGTAACTCTGTGTGTGTGTGTGTGTGTGTGTGTGTGTGTGTGTGTGTGTGTGTGATCCCCAGCGTTGCTCTTCTTCATTGGGCCCAAAGGCTCTCGAGCTGGAACCTTGGGGGATAAGATGTACAAAAGAATTAAATGGCTAATCAGTTTGGGTCATTGAAGACAGAAGGCTCCTCCCACGGCGGCGGCTGCACACCTGTCCTCCTCCCAGGGCCTCCGACGACGGCTGACTTAGTGTTTGTGTGTATGTGTGTGTGCGTGCGTCAGGGGTCCCATAGTGCAGATTTGACCTCCTTCCAGTATCAATCACAGCATCAGTATCTCCTCAAAGACAATAAAGAACCAGAAGTTGCTTCTGCAGGATTCTGAGTCGTCTCCTTATTCCGGAATCCGCCAGGACCTTCTCGGGGTTCGGCGTACCTTCTGACGGCAGCACCGCCACAGTGTTCTTCAAAAAGGACGGCGCCTCGTCCGGGCGGTGCGCCCGCGGTGCTCGGGTCCCGCAGAGGGTGAACCCGCTCGGCGGATGGCGAGCGCCCGGTTTCCGGCATGAGGGTCCCCGTCCCGAGAGGAGCGCCCGCGGTGACCGGCGGATCATGTGCGGTTATATTTAGAAGAGGAGAATCGCAGTTAAAGGTGAACGTAAAGGGTACGGCGTCTTGTGTGAGCGCGTGTGTGTGTGTGTGCGTGCGCGCGTGTCGGGGTGATTGCCCTTTGCGGTGAGCGCCGAGCCGTCTCACATTTCCACTCCGGGTGAACTTTGACCTTCTCCGCGGAGCCTCGGCCCCCGGGAAGCGCAGAGGATGAACTGCGGAGAAACGACTCGCAGGCGGCGGTTCGACCCGGACCCGGACCGGCCCGAACCTCTCCGGCTGCACGGCCCCGGTGAAGGTCCGCTGGTCCCTCTGGGCGGGTCGGGTGTCGTCACAAGAATTAAAACAATCAAAGTTCCCCGACTCGTCCGACATCCCTGAAATCCGAGCTATTCTCGTCCCCCCGCCGCTTTTCCGTCAGGAATTCCTGCGTCAGCCTTCTGTTTCTGTTTGCCTGCTGCCGGTCACATCGAGACGGTCCCTGCTCTGCCCCCCGCCCCCCCTGCCCCGCCCCGCCCCCCCGAGCACCTATAAATACCCCGCGGGACGCAGACGGACACTTTCCAGGTCAGTCGGACGGTCAGACGGACGGACGGGCAGCCAGCCTCCTTCTCCACAGCTCAGGTAACGCTCTTGTTCCGAACGTCCGGGGGAGCGCCGCGCTCGCGAGAGCTCTGCGCTTTTTCAGGAAACGCCGGCTTCTCCTGGCCGGCAGCGGCGCCGGGTTTGACCTTCACAAGGTCACCGCACACACACCTACATGGAGGACAAAGTCCCACCTTCCCGTAGCGCTCGCCAGAAAAACTCACACAAAGAAAAGAGTACCTGAAAGTGCACGACGCCATTAGACCAAAGTGCTCCGTACAGACGGTGTCGGGACTTTGCACCTCTGAAATGTACCGCGGCGGCCGACGCGACGTGAGTATTTCCAGGAGTTGGAGCCGCAGGCGGGGAAAGATACGAGCAGTCCAAGAGTCACCCGTGTTCACATTATGTCTTTAGCAGAATGTTAAAGTATGTTAACGGTGAAGTTAGCTGCGATATCGGTCGCAGGAGGACCGGCAGCGTTGGCGGTAATACTCAGGGACACATGCAGCGGTATCAGTAACGGCCGGAGCAGTAATAGTACTTTTATAAAGCGTCTCTGCGGCTGCAAATATAATATTGCTATTAGTTACTCCATCCACTGGCTCTGTTAGCAAGAGTATTAGCTGTACTTGGACTGTCTGTTGCGTAATCCCCACCCGTAACGGTACTATGCATCACAGTATCCAAGGTGAACACCGTGGTGGAGAAGGGAAATGACCCAAAGTGTTAGCGGTTCGCCGTGAACGACAGCCGAGTACAAGCGCAACTTCCTGCAGCGCTGATAGTCTGAGCAGCCGTGTGTGTGTGTGTGTGTGTGTGTGTGTGTGTATGTGTGTGTGTGTGTGTGGGTGGCTGTCTGTGTGTAAGGTAAAAGGTCGATTTGTAGTTTGTAGCTAGCTGGCAAATATGTTTACTCTATAAATACTGCAAACCCTTTTTGCGAGCACTGCTCTCCGGTTGTGTAACTGATGGCCAAAGACCATGTTGCTAAATGTAATGCTAACATTGCTACCAACTCCTCTGATGTTGGGTCTCCTGCTAACGTTCCCAAATGTTGGTGTGCCTAGCACTGCCGCTAACCTCCTGCTACTGCCGTTAGCACAGCCGCGTGGTGAAGTCGGCCGCTCCGCCTGCTAACGTGCTAGCTGTCATAGGGACAAAGCTATTGTTTAGTCGTCCGACGTCTCCAGATCTGATGACATCATGTCAGTCCAAGTCAGGGCCAAAAACCACACACACACACACACACACACACACACTCACACACACACCAGGGCTGCTTCAGGAAACGTCTCACTCTTTGTTGGAGTGTCATCTTTGTGTGAAGGTAGTACAGATGTTTGGTTTATTCTGGGTTTTTGGATAATGGATCGTCCAGTGCTACAGGAGAAAACATCAGGATTGGTGTGTGGACGCAAAGGAGGGACGGCGCAGACCTCCTCTGCTATCTCTAAATGTCAAGTCTGAGTGTGTGTGTGTGTGAGAATAACATGACCTCTATGAAAGGTCACTGAAAAGGTCAAATACCTCTCCTCATAATATTAATAACCTGCAATGAGAGCACAAACACACACACACACACACACACACACACGCACACACACACACACACACACACACACACACACGCACACATACACACACACACGCCCATCCCATTGGTCCACTCTGCACTCTGACTGGCTGGGGGCGGAGCCTATCAGCACATTGAGCCTGATGTCGTCTGACAGGGAAGCAACATGGCATCACAGCGGCTCTCTGCAGCAGGTCACACACACACAGACACACACACACACACACAGACACGCACACACACACACGCTCACACACACACACATGCACGCACACACACACACTGGTTGGTGTAATTTGAGTTCCAGGTGAAGGCTGTCTGTCAGACCTGCATCGGGTGGATCAGGTCCTCCTGCCATCTCGTCCTACTCCAGGTTGCACTCTAACTTGTCTTCTTCTCCTCAGTCAGGATGTCGATCACCAAGATTCACGCTCGTGAGATTCTGGACTCCAGAGGAAACCCCACGGTAGAGGTCGACCTCTGGACAGCCAAAGGTCAGCCGGCCTTCTCCCCCGTTGGCGACAGACCAGTTTCACTTCCCGCCCGCCGCTGAAGGTCTTCTTCTTGTCTGCAGGTCGCTTCCGAGCCGCTGTCCCAAGCGGCGCCTCCACAGGTGTCCACGAAGCTCTGGAGCTGCGTGACGGGGATAAAAGCCGCTACCTCGGCAAAGGTAGGACGACACGTCTCCGCCGACAGGCGGTCGCCGACGGGCTGCTCAAACACCTCCTTCCCCGCAGGAACCATCAAGGCGGTGAACCATGTCAACGCGGACATCGCCCCCAAACTGATCGAGAAGGTACCTCGTCGGGGGCTCTGCCCGTTAGACGTTGCCTGACTTAGCGATGATAGCGACACATTCGTGGCGCTTCTGACATAGTGACCGCATTGTCTACCCGGCTAACATTGCTAACGCTTCCGATGATGGAAAGTCAGTCGCGCGGCTAGCGCTGCGCCTTCTGTGAATATTGCCAAGGCCGCCGGCGTCAGCGACGCTCGAGAGGCCGCCCGTGCAACCGGCTCGGGTCAAAACGCCATGTCCGTTTGCAGAAATTCAGCGTGGTGGAACAGGAGAAGATCGACAAGTTCATGCTGGAGCTGGATGGAACCGAGAACAAATGTAAGAGGGCGACGTCGCCCGTCATTGTCCGTCCGTCCGTCCGTGTCCCTCGGCGTCCCTGACCCGTCTCTTCGTCCGCAGCGAAGTTTGGAGCCAATGCTATTTTGGGCGTGTCTCTGGCCGTCTGCAAGGCCGGGGCGGCCGAGAAAGGAGTTCCTCTCTATCGTCACATTGCCGACCTGGCCGGACATAAGGACGTCATCCTTCCTGTTCCTGTGAGTGTCTGTGTGTGTGTGTGTGTGTGTGTGGGTGTGTGTGTGGAGGGTCTCTGGTGGACGGACTGGCTGGTGGTTGGAAACATTATTAGCCCGTGTCAGAAGAGAGTCGGACGATGTTTTTCCCCGCTGCAGGCCTTCAATGTGATCAACGGCGGAAGCCACGCTGGAAATAAACTGGCGATGCAGGAGTTCATGATCCTGCCAGTCGGAGCCTCCAACTTCCATGAAGCCATGAGGATCGGAGCCGAGGTGCAGTGAGCTCTTAACAGTTAGCGGCCCTTTCCTTTCAGCGATCAGCCCGCTGTCAGCGTCGTTAGCCCCGGCCGAAAGGGTTGCGTGATGCCGATGCGTGAGCTTTGACGAGCGAAGGGCAGAATTCGGTGGCCCGGTCCGTTTGGATCCCGACACGGGCCGGACCTCCGGTCTCCGGGGGGGCTGCGGGGTTCAGAAGGATATGCTGTGCGCCGCGTCGTGTTAGCACCGTTAGCTTCCTGCAAACAGCTCGTCAGCGTCCCGCTGCCGTCCGCAGGTCTACCACAACTTGAAAAATGTCATCAAAGCCAAGTACGGGAAGGACGCCACCAACGTGGGAGATGAGGGAGGCTTCGCCCCCAACATCCTGGAGAACAACGAGGGTGAGGCATCCGGTCCGGTCCTGCTGTCAGCAGCTCCTCCGGGGAGGTGACCCCTTTTCTCTCCACCCCCCCCGCAGCTCTGGAGCTGTTGAAGACCGCCATCGACAAGGCGGGCTACCCGGACAAGATCATCATCGGGATGGATGTCGCCGCGTCCGAGTTCTTCCGCAGCGGAAAGTACGACCTGGACTTCAAGTCGCCCGACGACCCTTCCAGGCACATCAGCGGCGAGAAGCTGGGCGACCTGTACCGCAGCTTCATCAAGAACCACCCAGGTAATGTCCCGTGACGCCGCGTGACCCGGACCCCCCCGCCGGCCGGCGTGACCCGTCCCGTGTCCCGCCGTGTCCCCAGTCCAGTCCATCGAGGACCCCTTCGACCAGGACGACTGGGAGCAGTGGGCCAAGTTCACCGCCTCCACAGACATCCAGGTCCGGCTCGCGCCTTCGGCCGTCTCTGTCCGTAAAGACGATGTTTGTCGGTCGGAACCCCGAGTGACGCTCCCGCATGCTATCAGATCGTAGGGGACGACCTCACGGTGACCAACCCCAAGAGGATCCAGCAGGCCGTGGACAAGAAGGCCTGCAACTGCCTCCTGCTGAAGGTCAACCAGATCGGCTCGGTCACCGAGTCCATCCAAGCGTGAGTCCGCCCCGACCGCTCGCCCGCTGGCTCGGACGGCCGTCCGGCGCGGCTGACGGAGCTCCCGTGTCCGCAGGTGTAAGCTGGCTCAGAGCAGCGGCTGGGGCGTCATGGTCAGCCATCGCTCCGGAGAGACCGAGGACACCTTCATCTCCGACCTGGTGGTCGGACTGTGCACCGGACAGGTAGGGCGGGCGGCGCACGCCGTTTGCAGGGGGAGGAGGTTTGATCCGTCGTCATCATCATCCCCGTCTCCGCCCCCTCCAGATAAAGACCGGCGCCCCCTGCAGGTCAGAGCGTTTGGCTAAATACAACCAGCTGATGAGGTGAGACGGCCTTCGATTCTGACGCGCTCCGAGCGCGTGCCCGACCCCTGACCCCCGACCTTTGACCCCTGACCCGCAGAATCGAGGAGGAGCTGGGGGACAAGGCCAAGTTCGCCGGGAAGAACTTCCGCCACCCCAAGATCTAGACTAGAGTCCCTGCTGCGCTCCGTCACCACGGCGACCGACTGACACCCGGCGGCCCCCCCTCACCCCGGCCGGGGGTGAGAGGTCAGAGGTCGCCGCGTACAGGATTCCACCCTTTCCTGTCCACAATTCCACGGATGAAGTTTTTCTATAGGAAACGGGATTCAATAAAGATTCGAGCCTGAGAACCTTCTACTTCTACCTTTCCTCCGCCGGGGCACTTCCTGTCCGACAGCCAGTCGGTCATCTGGAAAATGACCGCTTCCTGTCTGCTCCGATAACGTTTTCGCTTCGCTAACCGCCGATCGGTTCGGGACGGTCCCGACGACTTTTCGGACCGGCGCGCATTTATTTTTAGACCGAGGCCTTTTTGGCGAGGAGGGGGCGGCCGACCCCCGCTGTCGCCGTGACGTCAATGGTGACGGCCGGGGAGTTTGAGCGGCGGGCAGACGGTCGCCCGGCGACGGCCATCGGCGTGTGAAGCTTCATTAAAGGACGTTTCTGCTCCGAAGATTAAGAAGAAAGGAGCTGCGTCCTGATTGGACGGGACGCCAACCTCACGCCACATCCCCCGTGGTCAACATGTCAATTACTGACCCAGAAGAAACGCGGAGTCCTCGGCCGTGCGACAGTAATTTCCCTTTTTCGGTTTCATGTCTCCTCTTCCTTTTCTTCTTCTTCTACTTCCTCCTCCTCTCCTTCTTCCTCTTTTCTCTCCTTCACGTTTGCTTCGCCACCGACCGAAGAGGAAACGGCGCCGTATTGGACGGAGCGTGGGAGACGGTCCCGTGGTGGTCGCGGAAAATGTAATATGTTCTTGCTGGAAACTGAAGCCGGACGTTTCCAAATGATGACCTTCACTCCCTCATTTGCGGGGTTCACCCTCGAGTCCCTAACCCTAACCCTGACCCCGAGGTGACCTTCACCTCGCCGACATCGTCCAATCGCAGCCAAGGGGGCGGGGCCGCTGTGCCGCCGCTCTGATTCCACTTTATTTCTGGCCTACTTGGGCGGACCGCGGGGTCCACGGACCAGGACCGAGGACCAGGACCAAAGACCAGGACCAGGACCCGGTACCTCCGGGTCTCTGGCACACTATCATGGGGGGCACAGGAATGTGTGTACCACACACACACACACACACACACACACACACACGAAGAATGGCTCATCAATCACCTCATTAGAATGAAAGGAGTCACTGATCAGAACAGTTACTATCCCAGTGTGTGTGTGTGTGTGTGTGTGTGTGTGTGTGTGTGTGTGTGTGAGGGAGAGAGACGTCAATGATGTTCTTCTAAATGGGGGCGAGTTTTAGTCTGAGCTGGACAAAGGCGATGGGGGAGTCACACGCACAAACACACACACACACACACACACAGATGCAAATAAACACACACCGTCGCACGACACCACATGACCCCACCCCATGACCCCCCCATACAGGAAATAGTTACTTACAACCTTCAGGTCGCCTTGGTGATGCTTTACAAGGGGCGGGCCACCAGAGGTCAGAGGTCATCAGGGTACAACGCCACCGAGAGGAGATCGTCACCTGACGGTTGTCATGGGAACCACCGTCTATCCCTTGAACACCTTCAAGGACCTCTACCCTTTTCAGTTGCTTTACATGAAGGTTCTCCTGACGGTACCGCAACCTTTTCCAGGACCTTCTGACCTGGACATGTGGTGTCATGGTCCCGAAGATGTTCTTCAGACCACATGGAAAACAAAGAGCTGCTTCAGGGACCACCTGAACCACATGAAGGAACCCCATTTGGTTCCACAGGGAACCTGGAGAAATCTGTTCGAGAACTTCAAGGCCTCTGTGTTTTACTTTTCAGTTTTCTGTGTTCGCGCATGCGTATGTGCATGCATCTGTGCGCACACGTGTGTGTGTGTGTCTGCGTGTGTGTGGGCAAGACGGTTGTCGGGGGCGACAGCCTGGGAATGTGTGACATCACAGTGTGGAGGCTATAAGAGAGTTGTACACCTTGAGCCCGCAGACGCGTCCCTCCAAGGACAGACTGATCGATCTATCGGACACCAATAATCAATACATTGGTTGTAACGTAGGCTGATTATCCATCAAGAAACGACCAACCGCTTTGTCGGGATTTTTCTCTGTCGGACATTCGACGTCAACGTAAGTCGGTGAGTTCTGGTTTCTTCTGGGTGATTCTGATGGCTCCGGAGTGTGTGACGGTGTGACGTCATCATTGGCGGCTCAGAAGAAATGGCAGCTTCTAACGTGGTCGGGTTCTTCGGGCGACGCAGCCTCTCAATCAACGGTTTCTCACGTGACCGGCAGATCTTTCATGTCAAATATTCTGCTAGAAGCTAAGCTAGCTTAGCATTACATTTGGCATCATAGCAAAGCGCATGGCTGCACAAAGCTAACGGCGCTACCACCGGCCGCGGTAGCGCCGTTAGCTTTGCATTGCTAATAAGGATCCTGCCCGATTGGACGATGAATCCGCCAATGGCGATGCGGCTTTTGAATGGTCTCTGTGTGCACTCTAAGATGGCTTCTCCCTCCCTGGCTCTGCTCCTCTTCTTCATGACGGTCGCCGTGGAGCCGAGACCCTCGCCTGGGCGGGACGACGTGCAGGTGAGGGGTGCTCTTCCTCCATGTCAGACCGTCAGGCCCTCTGTAGCTCAGCTTTGCTAAACTAACAGACGTCCGCAGGTCCTTGCGTCTCTGTTCGGCCCCCGCCTGTCCGCCCTCATCCTGGCCCCGCCCCCCTCCGCTGACATCTCAGAGGGATCGGCCTCCGCGCCCCCCCCCCCGGAGGAGGTCCCGCCGCAGTTCTTCCTGGACATCCTGCGGCGCTCCAAGCTGAGGA
Source organism: Fistularia commersonii (assembly GCF_037954325.1). Taxonomy (NCBI): domain Eukaryota; kingdom Metazoa; phylum Chordata; class Actinopteri; order Syngnathiformes; family Fistulariidae; genus Fistularia; species Fistularia commersonii. The sequence continues at coordinate 129,576 of NC_141302.1, read as the reverse complement.
GGCGCGGCCGCAAGTCCATGGCGGGCGGAGGAAGAGGGTGCTTCGGGATGAAGATGGACCGCATCGGCTCCATCAGCGGGCTGGGCTGCTAGACTCTATCGCCACGGCGACCGGCCTCAGGATCCGCCTTACCGACTGTGTGATGTCACGGCAGGTGACCCCCGCCCCCCACTGAGCCCTCGTGACCTCTGACCCCTCAGACACTTCACGATGGAACTTTAGCAATGACCTCTGACCCCTGGCCTTCATACAGCCAGAAGAACGTACTGTGTGTGTGTGTGTGGTTGTGTTAAACATGGAGTTGCTGGTATGTGTGTGTGTGTGTGTGTGTGACGACCATGTGTTCAACATGCAGTTGTGTATGTGTGTGTATGTGCTGACCTCACATTATGGAAGTATTCCTGTGTGTGAGTGTGTGTGCGGTTGTGTTCAGCGTGGGGTTGTTTGAGCTCGGCGTGCGACGACCACGTGTTGTACACAAAGTCGTTGACAGGTGCGTGCGTATATGACGACCATGTGTTCAACGTGCAGTTTGTGTGTGAATCCAAGCTGAAATAAAGAAGAGACACTCCACGACCTTCTGGTCACTTGTTGTCCTTCGTCGCGAGTGTGTCCGTCGCGATGTCGCCGCAGGACCCAAGTCGCCCAGGAGCCTCGCTTCCTGAGACCTTCCACACCCACGGCTCGTGCAGAGCGCAGAGCTCCACCTTTGAATCAATACCGGATGGCTTTATAAAAAAAATCTTGAATGCGTGTAGTGACTGACAATGAATTCCCTTCAGCATGAGCATCGCGATGGTCCAGCTGCTGTCCGGTCTGACGTGTGTGCTGAGATGTTTCCATCCGCCGTGAGAAGGTATGGTGCGATGGCGCCTCTCCGCCACTAGGTGGCGGTAGAGAGCGCCTCGTCTGTCACGTGACCGCTCCCTCCGGCGTCGCCTCCTCGCTGTGCTAGCGCCTAGCTAGCCTTCAGTTTGCGCTCGTACGGTTCTCCTCTGACGACGAGCGCCTCTCCAGCGTCTGCTCCGCCCGCCCGGCCCCGGCTCCGGATCCCCGTGCCCACGGACCTCGCGAACATGTCGGCGGTACAACGGATGAAAGTCGCCAACGAGCGGCACAGCAAGACCATCACACAGCGGGGACACGTCCAGAAAACATCGGTACTGGCAGCCAGGCTAACCGGCTAGCGCGCCTTCAGCGCCCGTTCCTCCGAATAAGTGCACGTTTATTTGTGACGCGTCTGTCGTGTCGCGTCCGTCCACGCACGGCGGTTCACCGCGACATTGTCCGGCGAAGCGAGAAGCAGCGGGGACCCGGGAGGCAACCGGAGGAGGCGCTCATGCTAACGGGCTAGCGGTAGCATCGGGCTGAAGTGGCGCTAGCGTTGGCTTCCCCGCCGGACCTCATCCGGTCGCAGGCCGCGCTCCGTTTCCCGCACCGGGGATCCGGGCGCCGCGCCTCGGGTTTCACGTCCACCCGTGACAGCGCCCAAGTCCGACCCAGCGTTCGGCCCCGGGGGCTCCCCGGTCCGGTCCGGTTTCGGTGAGGCGTATGCCGACGAACCGGCGCCCGGGACCTGAACTCGGTCCCCCCCTCCACCCACGCGTGTGACGTCAACGTGTTTACATGACGTCACGTTGAGCCCAGAAGACGTCATCACTTTTGACGACCTGTTTACTGTGTGCAATGACTGAATATTGACCGTCACTCCTGTGTGTGTGTGTGTGTGTGTGTCAGCGGCCCGTGAACGAGGAGAAGTCCCCCGTGGGTCCGTGGCTGCTCGCCCTCTTCGTCTTCGTGGTGTGCGGTTCGGGTGAGTCTCCGGTGTGACTCCACGCCTGGTCCAGATGTTTGACCTCCTCAAGTCGGACCCGCTCCCGGCTCCAGTGCTTCCGGTGTCTCGGCCCCGGGCTCGTCCGGACCGGCCGAGCACCGAACCGAGGAACGCGGCGCTCGGCCAGAGGAGGTTAAAGCAGAGGACTGAGCGGGTGCTGGACCAGTGGTTGCTCTTCTCCGCCTGTTCTTCATTCACCCAGAAGAACTTGTGTTTTTGCAGCTATCTTCCAGATCATCCAGAGCATCAGACAGGGCATGTGATGACCTTTGACCCCAGCGCCGGCCAGCTCACAGGATGGGAGGGGCGTGGAGACCCATGGACATGCAGCCCCATGCACACATACACACACACACACACACACACACACACACACATGCACACTCACACACTCCTGTGAAGTGAAACCGTTTTTATCTGTGTGTCAGTAAATGTTTTTTTTTTAACCTTGGTCACTGTCGATGATTGATCAGATATTGATTGTTGATCACTGATCAGATCAGGCTGCTGCTGACCAGGACAAATTGTTGTTGTCAGTCTGATCAGATATTGGTTATTGATCATTGTCAGTTCTGGTTTGTCTTCCAGCTGTTTTGATTTTCCACTCCTTTAAAGGAACAAACGGCTCCTGATCAATAGCGTCTCTAATTGATCACCGGTCACTCACTGATCCTGATCCAGTAGCAGTCAGCCAGTAGACTCTGTTGGAAGCGGAGCCTGTCAGACAAGCTCAGAGGTCCCGCCCTGGTGGTCTTCAGCTCCCCGACCCTGCTGGCCCACCGTGGCCTCTCTGGGCAGATGCTTCGGACACCGGGGCGGTGAGGAAGACCTCGGGGCTTCCTGTCGGCAGAGCAGAAGCAGCCGCCGCGTCCGCCATTGGGAGTGAAATCAATCACGGTCGGTCCTCACAGCGAGGAGGTTGGATCTGGACCGTTGCTGACTTGGGTTCTTGCTGTGGAGTCTCTTGTGTTCTCTTTGTGTTCTCCATGTTCTGCCTGGGTTCTCTATGTTCTCCTGCCTGGGTTCTCCCCATGTTCTCGTATCTGCGTCTGGGTTCTCTTTGTGTTCTCCATCTTCTCCTGCCTGTGTTCTCTTTGTGTTCTCCATGTTCTGCCTGGGTTCTCTATGTCCTCCTCCATGTTCTCCTGCCTGGGTTCTCCCCACGTTCTCTTATCCCTCCCGCAGTCCAGAGACAGTCATTGGTTCAGTGAAGACTAGGTTGTGGACGGTCAGATGTTTGGCCGTGAGTCGCAGAAGTGGAAGCACCGGGCTAGAAATCCGGCAGGACTAAAAGTACCGTCCGAGGAAGAAGGTCCTTTCCTGGAGGTGTCTGTCAGGTTCCTCGGCCTCAGGAACGTCCCCGGGCCAATGAGCGAAGGTTCGACTCCGGCCTCGCGGCCGTCCGCACCAGAAGTGTTCCTATGACTGGACGGAGGCGGCCGTTTGTTCGATGGAAGCTCCCAGGATGCTTCGCCGCTCGCCTGAAGCCGCACGCGATCGGGTGAAACACACCAGCTGACCAGGAGGCCCGGGCGCCCAGGCGGCGAGCAGCTTTTCTAGAAAATAAACCCGCCGTATTTTTCTCTACTGTTGTGTGTTGTTGTTACTCCTCAGTCTGTCACTGTGCATGTGCGTATGCACACACACACACACACTGGCCACCAATGTGTCAACTAAAGGTTTGTATTCCAAACAGGTTGAGGGCTAACATTTAGGGACAGAACCACGTCATCTCTAGATTCAGTGCTGCTTCTCTCTGCCTCAGCAGAGGGTCAAGGTCTGGCAGCAGGAGAGCTCCAGAGAGGTTTGAGGCTTCTGGAGCCCCAGGGGCCCCGAAGATCTTTACCCTCTTACACCCTGAAGGTCAGCGGAGATACAAATCAGCAGCCACAGTTGGAGAGATTGCCTGCCAGCTCATAACAGCCCTCGGTGCAGAAGCCCTGGTTCTGGTTCCTGCTTCTCCGTGCTTTCTCCACCACGGCCCCAGACCCGCCTCAATGAGTGCTGCCTGGCTGTCTCTGCAGCCGCTCGCCGGGCCTGTCTGTGCCGTTATATGGCACCCCTCCCTCGGATCAATAATCAAGCGTTACACATCAGTCAATGGCTGATATGTAATCGATAACCGCCGCCGGCTCCAGCCCCGCCTCCTCGCTGCCAACGCAGTGACGTAGGAGGGAGACAAGATGGCGGCCGTGCTGAAGGCGGAAGGCGGAGGAACTCCCAGCGGCGGTCCGACTCCCGAGCAGCCGCTGTCCGTGTCCGCCCGCCGACACTGACGCCGCTCCGCTCCGCCGCCCCAGGTCCGCGGAAGTCAGGGCCCGCTGGTCGACGCGCTCCAGGCCGGAGGTAAGGCACCGCCGCCCGGCACGGGGCGCCTGTCACAGTTGTGGAGAGCAGCCGTTAGCCTAGCCTATCCTAGCCTAGCCTAGCTGATGTGAGCTGTCAAAACAGCTAAACGGCTAAACGGTATTATTTAGCAACGGACGTTCATGTCCAGCTTTTTTTAACGCTGCCGTCGTCCCAGAACCAGAGGTCCAACTTAGAAACCCGGACATGACCCCCTCGAACCGGCGGCTCGGCTAGCGCAGGGTCTGTACCCGGGTCAGGTGCGGCGGCCAGCGGCGGCCAGCGGCGGCCCCGGTCCGAAGCGGGCCTTGCGGAAGTGCGTGTATGCGTACACGGGATTCGTATGCTCACACACACACACACACACACATACACACACACCACGTTTTTCGCGTGTGAAGATTCAGAGCAGGAACACCTGGAAGATGTGCACCCATGGTTTCAGACAGCAGGTTCCTCTTCCCAGGGGACATGTTACTTTTGATGCGCGTTCGGGAGGACACACACACACACACCTGACAGCGTGTGTGTTTTGTTCGTGTCCATGTGTGCACATCGACAGACACTTAAGATAAATGTGATTTAAAGAGTTGCTTAGCAACTGGAAACAATAGTGTGCTGCTCTTGCTGTACGTTGTTTCCGATTGACTGTTTGCGCGCGCGCGTGTGTGTGTGTGTGTGCGCGCGCAGGCAGCAGTGTGGTCTCTGAGGTTCATCCTGCATGGACTCGTCACGATGAGCAACAAGGAGATGGTTTCCACGGAGACAGGTCAGTCCCATCTGCTTCTGCCTTGTAACGCATGCCTCATGCTCTGTTGCCATGGTGATCGCCAATGCTGAAGCAAACGTAGATGTTGAGGAGAGCGAGCGGTGGTTGCTATGGTGACGATGGAGATTTCGAAAGTTTCCGAGGGTTCATGGAGCGGGACGCGATGTGATGCCGACACCGACGGAGTTGAACGTCAGAACACTGGCTCACACACCCGTGCGGAGTCTGCTGCTCTTCATCGGCCCGACTGGAATCGTCCACGATAGACCTGGGAGGAGACCAAAAGTTGACCGACGTTGTGTTGCAGAAGATGAGATGAGAGATGAGAACAACTTTATTTATCCCGAAGGAAATTGCTGTGCCAGAGTTTCAAGCAAAAACATAACAATAATAGATAATAGTAGGAAGGAGGGAGAATAAGAAATACAATATAATATAAAGTGTCAAGGTTAAGGCTTTCAGGTGTTTTAAGGTCTTAAGTGCAAAGATTTGAAGATTCCCTGCGGCTGAGGGAAGAGGAATTAAAAAGTCTGATAGCCTCAGGTAGGAAAGACCTCCTGTGGCGTTCAGTGGAGCTCCTTGGTAGTATCAGTCTACGACTGAAAGAGCTCTGACAGGATGTCAGTGTCCATGCAGGGGGTGATGGACGTTGTCCTTGATGCTGAGGAGCTTCTCTGACACCTGCACCACAGACTCCAGCTCCACTCCCAAGACCGACCCAGCTCTCCTGATGAGCTTGCTGAGTCTGTTGGTGTCAGCTGTCTCCAGCCTGCTGCCCCAGCACACAACAGCGTAGAAGATGGCGCTGGACACCACCGAGTGGTAAAACATCTGCAGCATGGTCCTGCAGACGTTGAAAGATCTGAGCCTCCTGAGGAAGAACAGGCGACTCTGACCCTTCATGAAGATGTGGGGAGGAGAAAGGAGAGCGCAGTGCGTTACTTCCTACACGGAGAGGAGACCCGTCAGAAGTTGTGAAGTCCTTCAGAGGCGGTCAGGACGGGAACATCTGAGTGATCTCTGGATCCCAGAAGGGAGCGTGGGAAAAGATCTTAGGATTTCTGTGAAGGACCTGATTGAATCAGTCCTTCAACCTGGACCCAAAGTGGAAGGGACCTCCGATCTTCAGCAGCCAAGCCACGAGATCCCTCTGCCCCCTGAGATGTATCACATTCAGGAGCACCGGGAGGCCCACCCGAGACCTTCCAGGAGCCAGAGCAAATCCTGTCTGACATCATTCTCAGCCAGCATCGACCCGCCACAGCGAAGGACCTCCGTCGGAGACGGACAAAAGCCATTGACACCGTCCTGGAAGACCAGGAGCTCAGGGTGCAGGTCCAGGTCTGTCCTCTTGTTACTGGCGGACCGCCACTGGAAATAAGCGCTAACCAGGAGGCAGCTAACACCTGATGCTAGGGTCGGTCCTTGTCCATGACATCATGGAGAGCATGTGGCTTCCTGTGGAAGCACAGTCCAACCCTAAAGTCTCAGGAGGAGACCAGAGGAGGTCTAATGATGTCTCCTGATACCCGATGGCCGGAGATGTGCTCTTATGCGCAGCAGTGAGACGTGTCTCCTGTGCTCCACCACAACTGTGACCTCCAGGCGGTGCTGCAGCTCAGACCCTCTCCGGAAGGAAAGCCTTAGTCTGGGCTCAACGTCCCGGAAGCCTTTCGAGATGCTGTTACAGTGGAGAAGAAGTAGGTGTAGATATCTCACCAGTCCACCTGTCCGCAGGAAATAAAGCCCAGAGGAAGGTCTTCCTGCCCAGTAAGCTGCTGGAGTGTCTCCCCTGCTCCTCCAGCCTGCCCAGTGAGCGTCTCAGATGGAACACCAACGAGGTGTGTGTGAGTGAGAGAGTGAGTGAGAGAGTGAGTGAGAGTGTGTGTGAGTGTGTGTGTGAGTGAGTCCGGCCAGCTGACCTCAGCATTGTCTCCGTGCAGGAAATCGCTTCCTACCTGATATCGTTCGACAGACATGAGGAGTGGCTCTCCTGCTCCCTGAGAACCAGGTGAGTCTCTGCCTGTCAGACAACACTCAGGGAAGCTCGGCCCTCACCTTCTGCCTGCCGCCCGTCCCAGGCCGAGGAACGGCAGCATCATCCTCTACAACCGCAAGAAGGTCAAATACAGGAAAGATGGCTACTGCTGGAAGAAGCGCAAGGACGGCAAAACCACCAGGGAAGACCACATGAAGCTGAAGGTCCAGGGCATGGAGGTCAGGACCACCCCCAGGACCAGTGACACCTCCAAGAGCCGTCATGTTTGACCTCTTCAATCTTTACATCCTCTGTTGCTGAGTTAACTTGTGTGTGTGTGTGTGTGTGTGTGTGTGTGTGTGTGTGTGTGTGTGTGTGTGTGTGTGTGTGTGTGTGTGTGTGTGTGTGTGTGTGTGTGTGTGTGTGTGTGTGTGTGTGATTCCAGTGTCTCTATGGTAACTACGTCCATTCCTCCATTGTGCCAACATTCCACAGACGGTGCTACTGGCTCCTGCAGGTCATTACGCACACACACACACACACACCAGTAGATATTGATGATATTGATAACAAAAAGTGTGTGTGTTAGAACCCAGACATTGTGCTGGTCCATTACCTGAACGTACCGTCCCTGGAGGATTCTGGGAAATGCAGTCCGTTGCTGTGCACGGTGACAAACCGCCATGACAGCATGAGGTGGAGTCGAGACGACCTGCTGACCCAGCTCAAGCCCATGTGTAGGACACTTCCTCACACACACACACACACATCGTGTTCAAGTTTTCAATTCAGTAATGTCTATAGCTACTTTTTGTAGATATTTCTACGTTAATAAAAGTTTCAAGTGTTCAAGGTCCTGGCCAATATCGTGTGTGTGTGTGTGTGTGCGTGCGTGCGTGCGTGCGTGCGTGCGTGTGTCAGTCCACAGTGTGAAGTGTTCGGGGTCATCGGGAGAGTTCAGCATTGAGGAGTTGGTCCAACACTTTCTCGACCGCCAGAGAACCAAACCCCAGCCGCGCACACACGCCTGCCTGTGTACCCCCGCCCAGGGTGAGCTGTCCGCTGACATCACCATGACAACAGCGTGACACCACCGTAACAGTGTTGTGGCATCACTGTGTGTGTGCGTGTCCCCTCAGTGATGTCAGGAGTGAACATTCCCCACCGCTGCAACAGCACCAAGCATCGAATCATCTCGCCCAAACTGCCCCCCCCCTGCTGCACGCCGTCCCCCTCGCCGTTGTCTTCGGAGGCCGGGGAGGGCGGCGGCGATGCGAAGTTACCCCACCTTCAACCCCAGAGCAGCCCAGCGTCCTCCCCCTGCCCGCTGTCCACGTAAGTCCTCCCCGCGCGGCCGTGCGACCGGGGGCCGTTTGAAGGGGACTCTGGAGAGGGCGTGTCCGGACTTGCCTCGCCCGCTCTGATTGGTTGTTTCTGTCAGTGAGGTCACAGGTCACCCATTAACGCAGCTGTCCGTCTTGTAGTTCCGCCTCCTCGCCGCCTCATCGCGCCGCCATCGCCGTCGGCAACCACGGCAACGGCTTCTACGGGGACCGCTGCGGCAAGCTGACCACGGTGGCGCTGCCCCAGAATGCTGTCATCGTCATGGCGACGGCGGCGTCCATCTCCGGGGGGCGAGGGGGCGCGGCGGGAGGCGGGGCCCGGGGTGAGGAGGCGGGGCCGAGGAGAGGCCCGTCTCTGGCGCGCTCCCCCTGCCCCCCCTCCCCCGGCCCGGCGGCCCTCCCCCCTCCCGTGGCCGCCCTGTCCCTCACCCTGCTGCCTTCCCCCGTCATCGGAGGGCTGCTCCTCGCACCCTCGCCGTCCGCCCCGCGCCGCTCGCCTCCCGCCCCCCCCGCGCCCGCCTTCGACCCCGACTCCTTCCTGAACTCCCCCAAGCGGGGGCAGACGTACGGCGGCCCCCCTCCCGCCTCGGCCGCCCCCCCGGCCGCCAGCTCCCGCCTCCCCCTGTCTCCCCCCTCCGTGGCCCTGTCCCTGTCGCCCACCTCCACCCCCCCCTCCTCGGTGTCGCCCCCATCCTCCCTGTCCTCGGGCTCCTGCGAGGCGGAGAGGAGGGACTCCTCCTCCTCCCTGCCCCCTTCCATCGCCCTGTCCCCCCCCGCCCCCATGGCCCCGCCCCTCCTGCCCCTCTGCCTGGAGTTGGGCTCTCTGGAGGAGGCGGGGGGGCGGGATGGGCCGGCCTTGGCGGGGGAGCGGGACGGCGAGGGCTGCGCCCCGCCCACCAAGCTGGCCCTGCTGCAGGTGAGCGCGGCCCCGCCGCCGGTGGGGCGTGAGCCGCGAGGCCCCGGGAGCCCCCCGTGGCCGTCGCCGCGGCCCGACGTCGCCGAGGAGACCGCTCGGCCCGACGCGCCCTCGGTACGCGTGAAGAGCGAGAGCGTGAGGGAGCCCGACCCGCCCATGGAGGCCGAGGAGCCGGACATCTCCTTCGACAGCCAGTTCCCCGACATCTCGGACCTCATCTCGGAGGAGGCGGCCCCGCCCCCCGCCGGCCCGGACCCCGCCCACAAAGCCGCCGGCGTCCGCTACATGGTGCCCCCGCAGCCCTCGCCCTCCTCCTCCTTCCTCCCCTTCCCTCAGCCGCTGCCCGCCTCCACACGTCTGGCCTCCATCACAGACTTCTCCCCGGAGTGG
>NC_141302.1:70000-115000 GCF_037954325.1 Fistularia commersonii | reverse complement strand
GTGTGTGTGTGTGTGTGTGTGCGTGTGTGTGTGTGTGCGCGTGCATGCATGCGCATGGGTGTCATTCACAGCAAACTAACCAGCTGTCTCTCTCCCTCTGGCTAGCTAACATGGATAGCTCTAAAGGTAAAATGGTGCCAGTAGATGTAGTGTTGTCGGGGGGGGGTGTGTGTGTGTGTGTGTGTGTGTGTGTGTGTGTGTGTGTGTGTGTGTGTGTGTCTGTCTGTCTAATGGTGGAATTGTCCTACAGTACGCCCTGTACAAGAAGATGACACAGGCGGCCATCTTGATCCAGTCCAAGTTCCGCTCGTACTACGAGCAGAAGCGTTTCCAGCAGAGCCGTCGCGCCGCCGTCCTCATCCAGCAGTACTACCGCAGCTACAAGGAGTACGAGCGGCTCAAGCAGGCGCCGGGTGCCGCCGCCGGACACAACCCCAAGATCAAGTAGGGCCCTCCGTTGTTGATCACTGCCGCGCTCTGTCAGGGCCCTGCTGACGGCACGCTCTCCTCCTAGGGGGTCATTCCTGACCAAGAAACAGGACCAGGCGGCCAGAAAGATCATGAGGTTTCTGAGGCGCTGCAGACATAGGTAACACACATACACACACACACACACACGCAGGGCTCAGGGTGTACGGCTGCATCTCCTTGACCTCGCTGTCGTCCGCAGAATCAAAGAGCTGAAGCAGACGAGGGAGCTGGAGCGGCGAGGACTGACCACCTGACCCTCGGCTGACTCCGCCCCCTCCCCCCCGCCGTGGGACTGTCATGCCTCGCCTCAAAAAGCTCCGCTTGACGAGCGGACGGGGCGGCGTAGGGCCGTCATATAGTCACACACCTTCTCGAGTGGAGCTTTTACACTTGAGCAGCACTCCGTGTACTTGTACACACCCACACCTTGTACTCTGTGTACTTGAAGATGTACAGATTCTATCAAATCAATGTGTTAATATATTTAAAGGCTCACATATATTCAAATATATCTATATTCTAGATGGTTTTATTTATTGATGCATGAACTGTGTGTGTGCGTGTGTGTGTGTGTGTGTGTGTGTGTGCGCGCGCGCACACGCTGTGCTGACTGTACAGTCGAGTCTTAAAGATCGTGTGACCTCTGACCTCGGCAGGAGTAGCAGGATGATGTCTCCTGACCTCTGACCCCTGGCCGTGAATATTGACATTGAAAGAAACTGCAAATTCCAGCAGACTACAGGTGTGTGTGACATCATCCTCCGGAGAGGTCAAAGGTGAGACTGGGAAACCGCACAATCTGTTAGCGTTAGCGTTGGTGTGATGACGTTGGCGGTCGTCACGGTAACGGCAGCAGCTTTGCATGAGTTTGTACTTCAGACGAAGCTTTCTTTACATCATTCGGACAATAAAGCAGCTGTTTGCTACGACACGCCGAGGCTTTTATTGCGTAACCGGCACGGGGCGCTAGCGAGAGAGCGGCTCCACGATGTCACGGTTAGAAGACGAGCCATGTAAGACACCCGTCGATGCCGGAGCGGAGATGACCCGGTGACAGCGTGAACAGCATCGTCCATCAGGAGAGCTTCCATGGATCTATGAGAGGGCCGAGGTCCTTGGCCTTCCATCCAGCTGGAGCTCACAGGAGACCCGCTGCTCTCCAGAGGAGGAGGCTCAGGCCCTCCATGCCGAGGTGTGCAGGGACGTCTCCCGGCCGGACCGGCGGCGCCTCGGGGTAGGATGGAGAAGATCGCCGGACAGATAACTCCAGTATTAACATCTGTATCTCTGGTCAAACTTCTTGTTAGGAGGCCCTGCACCTTGCCCTTTGGGGTTCTCTCCATGTTCTCCTGCCTGGGCTCTCTGTGTGTTCTTGAGATGATCTCTCCTGTTTCCTGACGCAGTCCAAAACCAGGCAGCAGGTCGACGGAAGACGGAACCCGGAGGTCGCCCTGGTATGGAAGCGCCAGCGGTCGGCCGATTGACGGCTGCCCGTCCGGGCGAAGCCCCGCTCTCAGCCAATCACAGCGTGGATAGGCTCTGGCCCCGCGGCGCCCCGAGTTCAGGATGAACATATAGATGACGAATGAAGGAAGGAACACAGACTTGGTGTCCTTCCCGGGGAAAGATGGTGCTGAATCTGCCGCCACTTCCTGTCATGTGAGCAGGACAAGGAGGGAGCCGTTGGACTCCAGAGGCTTTTATTTTGAAAGGAGGCCCAAACCATCCGTACACTGAGAAAACCTTCAAAGAAACTACAACAACAACTTTCGGTCCACGGACAAAGTGCCGCACAGGTCCACGCTCGCTTTGCCGCCGCCGTGACGGAGAACTGCTTCCTGTCTCCGACATCGCCATGGCAACGAGGCACCGTCACAGCGTCCACTTCAGACACCTGAGGAGCAGCACATGTGTCAGACTTCTTCCACGGGCCGTTGGCCGGGCCCTCAATGGTGCCTACAGAGCTGTGTGCGCGCACACACACACACACACACACACACACACACACCTGCAGCCTGCTGTTCATCGTCAGGTACTGAGATGAAGCTGCCCAGAAGGTTTGAATGGATCTTTCCATTCCACCCCCTTTTCTTTTTATCATACTATTGTGCACTCCTTACCTCACTTGTTACTAAGACACTTATAGTTCTATCACTTGTTTACTAAGACACTTTATAGTTTCACTGAGACACTTTATAGTTTATATTTATTTCTAATTCTGCCTTTTCTTTTTATTATTTATTACTGTTATATTTTCTGTAACTCTGGCACAACAATTTCCTTCGTGATTAATAAAGTTGTTCTTATCTTTAGATACAACTCCTGCATTGACTGTGTGAGTGTGTGTGTGTGTGTGTACTTGGTCCATGTGTTGTGTGTCTGCGTTGTGTTTACCTGGTCTGCGTGCTGTGTGTACGAGGCCAGTGTTATATATATATATATATATATATATGTGTGTGTGTGTGTGTGTGTGTACCTGGTCTCCCTGTGTGTGCTCAGGCAGCGGCTGCAGCAGTAGCGCCCCCCGCAGGTGGTGCAGGTGTAGTGCGAGGGGAAGCCACAGACGCAGCAGAAGTGTCGGGGCGGCAGGGAGGAGGGCGCGGCCGCCGCCGACAGGTAGTTGGGCTCCGCCTTCTCCGACAGGTTCTGGCAATCAGAAAGCCAAGCGTTTGAGGTCGGCCGAGCATCGGGAGACGTCCCCCGCCGCCCCCCCGCGGCCGACGGCGGGCACCTCCTCCTCCAGCAGCGTGGTGAAGTTCTTCCTGAAGCGCTGCTTGAAGTGGTCGCCCCTCGTCTTCCTCTTCTTCTTCTCTGGACAGAGAGTCGGCCGTCAGACAACGGCGGCGCCGACGGTGCCGGGAAAGAGGGCGGGGCTTACCGGGCTCCTCCGTCTCGCTGAAGGCCGGCAGGCGGGCGGTGGGTCCGGGAGGCGGCAGCGACGACAGCGGGTCGTCCTGGACACACGAGCGGCAGGTCACGCCTGCCACGCACGTGCGCACGCGCACACACACACGCGCGCACACACACACACACAGGAACGACGCTCACCTGGAAGTTATCCTTCTCCAGAGCCTCCAGCTGCCGGCTCAGCCGCCGCTGCCTGGTGGCTTCATCCAGAACCCGCCGCTGGCCCGCCTCCACCCGGGCTGACATACGTACATGCAAGCACGCACACACACACACACATTACATTCCAGTCATTTGGCAGATGCTTCTATCCAAAGCGACTTACAAAAAGTGCAATTCAATCCCTGAGGATCCTAAGTGACAGAAGACAGAAGTGACCACTCAACCAAGTATCCATCTCACAACCATGTACATACATACATATTTATACATACATACATTTATACATACATACATACATTCATTCATTCATTTCATCCTTTCTTTTTTTGTTTTTTTTTTTTTCCCCAGGGCGCTAAGTGTTCGAGCTTGGTGAAGAGGCATGTTCTCAGCTCACGGCGAAAGATGGGCAGCGACCGCGGGGTTCTGACCTTTTTCGGGAAAACACACACACACAGAAATAGGACGTAAACCAAAGCACACACACGCGCCTTTTAAAACGGAACGCGCCTTTTAAAACGGAACTGTAACGCGTTCGTGGAGTTAGTACTTCCGGTCTGGACCCCCGGGTCCGAGCGGTGTTCGGTGACCGCCGGCCAGCCGCGATCACCGTGACCGGGAGGCGGAAAGTCCGAAGAACCGGAAGAGAACACCCTCGGACATCCGGGGAGGAAACGCCGTCTCGAACTGCGGAGATTTTCGGACAAAATTAGACAAAAACTCACCTGAGGTTTTCTTCTCGACCACCATGTTGTTGTGATGTCACTTCCGGTAACAGCACGACACTCTGATGGCCGATTACCGTAAGTACTGGTGTAAAAGTGTCGTAAATACTGGTGTAAAGGTACCGTAAGTACTGGTGTAAAAGTACCATAAGTACTGGTGTAAAAGTACCGTAAGTACTGGTGTAAAAGTACCGTAAGTGCTGGTGTAAAAGTGTCGTAAATACTGGTGTAAAAGTACCATAAGTACTGGTGTAAAAGTACCGTAAGTACTGGTGTAAAAGTACCGTAAGTGCTGGTGTAAAAGTACCGTAAGTGCTGGTGTAAAAGTACCGTAAGTACTGGTGTAAAAGTACCGTAAGTACTGGTGTAAAAGTACCGTAAGTACTGGTGTAAAAGTACCGTAAGCACTGGTGTAAAAGTCTTCTCCTTTCAGCTTCCCCCTTCAGGGGTCTCCACAGGGACTCCACCTTCTCCATCTCACCCTATTCTCTGGATCCTCCTCTCTCACACCAACTACCTTCATATCCTCTCTCATTGCATCCATAAATATTCTCTGGGTCTTTCTCTAGACCTCCAATATATTCTCTATCCCTCCTCTGTCCATGACCCAACCATCTCAGTCTGGCTTCTCTGACCTTCTCTCCAAAACATCTAACATGTGCTGTTCCTCTGATGGACTCATTCCTGATCCTCTCCATCCTGGTCACTCCCAAAGAGAACCTCAACATCTTCATCTCTGCAACCTCTAGTTCTGCCTGCTGGAACAGTTTCTAGTCCAAACATCATCGCTGGTCTCACCACTGTCTTGTACACCTTTCCTTTCCTTCTGGCTGATGTTCTTCTATCTCTTGGTACCCCTGACACTTTTCTCCACCCATTCCAACCTGCTTGGACCGTCTCTTCACCTCTTTTCCACACTCTCCTACGCTCTGGACTGTTGACCCCAAGTACCTGAAATCCTCCAGCTTCTTGATCTCCACTCCCTGTAGCCTCACCGTTCCACCCGAGTTCCTCTCATTCACACACATATATTCTGTCTTGCTGCGACTAACTTTCATTCCTCTCCTTTCCAGAGCATACCTCCACCTCTCTAGATGTTCCTCCACCTGTTCTCTGCTCTCACTACAGATTACAATGTCATTACATTACATTCCAGTCATTTGGTAGACGTTTTTATCCAAAGCGACTTACAAGAAGAGCAATAACCGAAGATCCCAAATACCAGTACTCGGAGGTCAGAAGAGACCGCTCAACCAAATAGCCATCTCAGAACCATATACATACATACATTCATTTCATCCTTTTTTTTTGCCGGGGGGTCGGGGGCTAAGTGCCATTAGTTGGGTAGTGCTTGGTGAGGAGGTATGTTTTCAAGAGGTATGTCATCTGCAAACATCATGGTCCATGGGGATTCCTGTCTAACCTCATCTGTCAGCCTGTCCATCACCACTGCGATTAAAAAGGGTCTCAGAGCTGATCCCTGATGGAGTCCCACCTCCACCTTGAACTTCTCTGTTACCCCTACAGAACACCGTACCAGTGTCTCACAGCGAGCATACATGTCCTGCATCAGTCTAACATACTTCTCTGCCACTCCAGACTTCCTCATACAATACCAGAGCTCCTCTCTTGGCACCCTGTCATATGCCTTTTCTAGGTCTACAAAAACACAATGCAGCTCCCTCTGGCCTTCTCTGTACTTTTCTATTAGCATTCTCAACGCAAATACTGCATCTGTAGTACTCTTTCTAGGCATGAAGCCATACTGCTATTCACAAATGCTGACTTCTGCTCTCAGTCTAGTTTCCACTACTCTTTCCCATAACTTCATTGTATGGCTCATCAACTTTATCCCTCTGTAGTTGCCACAATTCTGCACATCCCCTTTATTCTTAAAAATAGGCACCATCACACTTTGTCTCCGTTCTTCAGGCATCTTCTCACTCTCTAAGATCCTGTTGAATAATCTAGTCAGAAAATCTACCGCTGCCTCTCCTAGACACTTCCACACCTCCACAGGTATATCCCTAACCCTCTTCATCCTCTTCAATGCCTTCCTCACTTCCGTTTTACTAATTTGTGCTTCTTTGTGGTCTACAATAGTCACCTCTTCTACCCTTGCCTCTCTTTCATTTTCCACATTCATCAGCTCTTCAAAGTACTCTTTCCATCTTCCCAACACTCTTCTAGCATCTGTCAATACATTTCCCTCTCTATCCTTAATCACCTGGACCTGTTGTACATCCTTTCCATCTTTATCTCTCTGTTTCGCCAACCTGTATAGATCATTCTCACCCTCCTTACTATCCAGCCGAGCATACAAGTCATCATAAACCCTTTGTTTTGCCTTTGCTACCTCTATCTTTACCTTTCGCCGCATCTCCCTGAACGCCTGTCTGTTCTCTTCAGTCCTCTCAGTATCCCACTTCTTCTTCGCTAACCTCTTTCTCTGTATAACTCCTGCACTTCCTCATTCCACCACCAAGTCTCCTTATCTACTTTCCTTCCAGATGACACACCAAGTACTCTTCTACCTGTCTCCCTGATAACACTAGCTGTAGTTGTCCAATCATCTGGAAGCTCACCCTGACCACCCAGAGCCTTTCTCAACTCCTCCCTGAAAACCATGTAACACTCCTCCCTTTTCAGTTTCCACCACTTTGTCCTCTGCTCTGCCTTTGTCCTCTTCATCTTCCTTGTCACCAGAGTCATCCTACAAACCACCATCCTATGCTGTCTGGCTACACTCTCACCTACAACTACTTTGCAGTCACTGATCTCTTTCAGGTAACCTCGTCGATACAAGATGTAGTCTACCTGCGTGCTCCTACCTCCGCTCTTATAAGTTACCCTATGTTCCTGTTTTTTCTGGAAAAAGGTGTTAACTACAGCCATGTCCATCTGTTTGCAAAATCTACAGATGGACGGACAGACGGACAGACAGAACAGTTACAATAACCAAAAGACAGCAGGCAGAACTAGAGGTTGCAGAGATGAAGATGTTGAGGTTCTCTTTGGGAGTGACCAGGATGGAGAGGATCAGGAATGAGTCCATCAGAGGAACAGCACATGTTAGATGTTTTGGAGAGAAGGTCAGAGAAGCCAGACTGAGATGGTTGGGTCATGGACAGAGGAGGGATAGAGAATATATTGGTAGACGGATGCTGGAATTGGAGCTGCCAGGCAAGAGATCCGGAGGAAGACCAAAGAGAAGATTTATGGACGTAGTGAGAGAGGATATGAAAGTAGTTGGTGTGAGAGAGGAGGATCCAGAGAATAGGGTGAGTTGGAGAAGGTGGATTCACTGTGGCGACACCTGATGGGAAAAGCCAAAGGGTGAAGACGATAAATGGACGGATGAATGGATGGAGAGACAGACAGCATTGAAAGTTTTTTTATTGTCTGTATTCTGGATTCACTGTTTACGCTGTATTCATTGTATGCATCCTACATACACACAGTATGCACCGTACGCACGGTATGCATCCTATATCCACACAGTGTGCACCAGTGAGTTGCTTTTCTGTTATCATCGGTTAGAGCCTCCAAGCTCCTCCAGGCTCGTCATGTGTAAACATTAAGCGGAGGTCGGTCGGAAGCTCCGGCGCAGGATTTCCATCAGAGTGAGACGTCTGTCGAGGAGGGGCGGGAGGGGCGTGGCCTGCCGGCGCTCGCGCCCCGCGGCCTCCTGGTTGGCCGGCGCTTCCGTCACGGGAACGCGCCCGCACGGACGCACGCACGAACGTCCCGCCGCGCGGCCAGGCCACCGGCGCGCCCCGAACTCCGGCCTCCTCCGAGCCATCCGCGACCCCCGGGCCCCCGCCGCCGGACCCCCGGACCCCCGGACCCCCGGACCCCCGGACTCCCGCCGCCGCCGCCGCGGGCCTCTCCGTGACCGGACGGTGACGTCACAGCTACGTCACTGCCGCGAGCCGCCGCCGATCCTCCGACGCCTCGGTGAGTCGCGTCCGTCTGGGCCGTGCGCGCGTACGTACGTGTACGCGACTCCCCGTTTGACGGGCCGACCTCGTCAAACGGGGAGCGTGTGCGCGTGCGCGTTGTGGTCCGGTCGAGGTCCCGTGCGTTTCCGGTGAACGTCGTGATGACGTCAGCTGCGGCGGCGCGTGCACGAGCAGAGCGTGCTAGCCTAGCGTGCGGGTCTCCTCGGGGCTTCGGCCTGAGACCCGGACCCGGCGTGGACGCGGGCCGCCGGGCCAGCTGGCCTCCAGGGTTACAGCCCGAGGTTCGCCGGAACCAAGAGCAGGGTTCTGGATCTGGGCCTCCTCGGAGCTGGTTCCGGGCTGCGAAGCAGCAGCGGGAGGTCGTGGTCCGTAAAGGCGTCCGAACCTCCAGGACCAAGCGGACGCTCCCCGTCGGTTCCATCGCTGAGGAACCGACCAGCAGAGGTCTCAGTGCAGACACTTAGACCAGCGGGGTCTGGGCTGGTCTGGAGGGGTCTGGTGTGGTCTGGGGGGTCTGGAGGGGTCTGGAGGGGTCTGGGGGGTTTGTGGGTTCTGTGGGGTCTGTGTGGTTCTGGGGGACCTGGAGCTGTGTTTGTCAGCTGAAATGTAAATAAGGCCACTCAGCTGTCAGTGTCCGCAGTGCCTCCTCTCAGGACAGGCCTCTTAAGTTAGCTGGAGGGACTAAAGTTAGCTTGTCAGCAAACATCCCAGCAATGTGTGTGTGTGTGTGTGTGTGTGTGTGTGTGTGTGTATATTCTTAGCTCCGTGGTGTTTGTTGTTATGACAGTCCACAGAGTGTCTGGGATCAGTGGGGCCTTCAATCTTCCACTTATTATTTTGGATTCAAAAGCTACACAATGCCAGCAGGTCCTCTGTGTGTTTGATCCAGGTCATAATCTGAGAAGAGACAGCAGATTTAATATCATTTCTGTTGCTTCACGTGTGTGTGTGTGTGTGTGTGTGTGTGTGTGTGTGTGTGTGTGGTATGGAGCCCATCATTATCACATTCCTTCAGAGGTTCCAGAAACTGAACTTACTTTCTCCACCAGTTTCTTTAAACATGTGCGATCCAGTCAGAAACCCTGATCGCTGATTGAGTGCTGAGTTATTGATCAGGTCACCTGATCAACTCGGAGCCACACAAGGAAACTTTTGTGAACATTTCATGGATTCCTGTGCGGAGGTGTCGCTGCTTGCACAGGGGCAGGTTCAACAAGTACTGGGATTCCTGGAGCTCCTGAGGACCCTGGAGAGCATTGGAGTTCTGTAGAACATGGGGGTCCTGTATAGCAGGGGGGTCCTGGAGATCCTTGGCCATTAAACATTAAACTGTTGTCTTTGACCCTGATTGGATTTGGACTGCAGGGAAACATCTTGAGAAGAAGGAAAATGTGCCTCTGTGAAAATGGACTTTTCATCATCAGACAGAGGTTCTGCTCAAATCACCAGCTGGAAGTTCAGAGGTTCAGAGTGGAACACAGGGCTGAGGACCTGTGTGTTTGAACAGCTGATAGGTTTGGAGTTGAAACCAGCAGAACCGGTGGGACCAGACACACACACACACACACTGTATGTGTGTGTGTGTGTGTGTCTGGCCTTACTTTGATGCTCTCAGTCTCTGGTATGAGGTGGATTGTTCAAGGGACACACACACAATGAAGTAAGATAATCTGGTCTCCATCATGTTAAAGCTGTGGTGACAGAGCAAAAACACACACACACACACACACACACACAGAGTGGTGTGTTGTGAGCAGTGATCAGAGGGAGTGTGTCCTCCGGGTCTGACCAGAAGGCCAATCAGAGGGACCTCAGGATGAGAAGGTCCTCTGTGTCCCAGCATGCTGTGGGAGACCTCCAGCTCCTGTGGATGCTCCTGCTTTGAGGTGTCCTCAACAATGTCAGATCTTTCTGCCCCTGCACTCTTCCCCCCCTTCCTGGGTTCGGGTCAGGGCACCTCGATGCCTCGGCCCGTCCGCCTGCCGTGGGCAGAAAGATGCTGCTGTTCCAGGTGAGGGTCTGTCACCATGGAACCTCTGGTTTCCATGGTGACGGATTGTGGTTGAGTTCTGCTGTGACGCTCCTGGTGCCGTCACCCTATCTTTGGACATTTCATCTCAACACGTCTGAAACATCTGTGTCTCCTCTGAGGACCAGCATGACATCCTACTCACACACACACACACACACACACACACACACACACACACAGTGGTATGGCAAGCAGACAGGTGTGTTTTCAGGCCTGAGGGCCAACAAACACCTCCAGCCTTTGTTTGGCCTCTGGAAGGCGAGACGGGAAAGAAAGAGAAAATGAGCGGAATAAAAAAGGTCTGTTTTCCAGGGGAAACACATAACTGGACTGGAATGCAAGCGAGAGAGGGATGGAGGAAGGAAGGGGGAGGTGAAGGACTGGATGGAAACACTGCAACGCGGGAAAGAAAGGGAGCAGGAAGGAAGGACCACGACAGAAAGGGAGGCCAGAAAGAGAGAGGGAAGAGAGGAGGAGGAGACCTAGAAAGGAGTTTCATGAGAGAGAGAGAGAGAGAGAGAGAGAGAGAGAGAGAGAGAGAGAGAGAGAGAGAGAGAGAGAGAGAGAGAGAGAGAGAGAGAGAGAGAGAGAGAGAGAGAGAGAGAGAGAGAGAGAGAGCATTTGGATTCACACCAGGTTCTTCTGTTCCTCCTCAGGCCTTCTCAGCAGAGCTCAGCCATCATGGCGGCTGCATCTGTGAAGGTGGCGGTTCGAGTCCGCCCGTTCAACTCTAGAGAGACGGGACGCAGTGCCAAGTGTGTGATCCAGATGGAGGGTAACACTACATGTAAGACACCACACACACACACACACACACACCTGGTTGCAAATAGAAGCAGCTTTTACACAGGATATGATGTTGATGTGACATCATATTCTGTGCCTTGGTATCATGGCTGCCATGCAGCGTCTCCACATCAGCGCTGAAGTTCCTTCACCTCAAACAAGGAGTGAAACCAACATCTACCAAAGGGACGGACAGAAGGACCTGCAGAGAGACAGAATGCGAACAAATGTTCTGCTAGAAAGTGACGCCTGTGCTCCTCCATTGTCATTGTCTTCTTCTCCTTCTTCTTCCTCTTCTTCTCCTCTTTCTCCTTCTTCTCCTTCTTCTTCTTCTTCTTCATCCTCCACAGCAAAGAATTTGTGACTGTCTCTCCTTCCAGGTATCTCTAACCCAAAACAGCCCAAAGACGGAGCCAAGAACTTCACCTTCGACTACTCCTACTGGTCACACACATCGGTAAACAATACCACTCATATGCACACACACACACTCACACACACAAACATGCATACAATAACCCTAAACAATTGCTAATTAACATTGTGTGTGTGTGTGTGTGTGTGTGCGTGTGCGTGTGCGTGCACAGGATGACGACCCCAGGTTTGCGTGTCAGACGCAGGTGTACAAAGACATCGGAGAAGAGATGCTGCTTCACGCTTTCGAAGGTGAAACCCGTGACGGCGTGAGATGTTGTGACGAGCGAGACGCCTTTGACTGACAACAACAACTAGATTGGATGATCGGCCTGTTAGCACTGACGCCGCTGGTAGCATCAACACCACAGCTGTTAGCATTGATGCTAAATGACAAACACTCAATATTCTTTAAATGGCTAGCTTTTCATTGATTTGAAAAGGTTTTTTTAGATTTAAATTCACATTATTCTGCTTATGACAACATTTAAATATAGCCTCACCAAGGAAAGCTGAATCTGGTTTCTCGGTACTTTAGCCACGTGTAATGGGAGTACTGAGGTATTTGCACTGCGCTTGTACTTTTTCCATCGATGTCACCTTGTTTCTCCAAAATGTCTGCCATGGCTTTGCTTTGGTGAAAACAACCGGGTTATATCTTTGTTCCAGGATACAATGTATGTATTTTTGCATATGGCCAGACGGGGGCGGGAAAGAGCTACACCATGATGGGGAAGCAGGAGCCCGGCCAGGAGGGCATCATCCCACAGGTGACCTTTGCCCCACATGTGTACCATATTCTCCGCACCATAAGGCGCACCTAAAAGCCTTCAATCTTCTCAAAAACCCACAGTGCGCCTTGTAATCCAGTGCGCCTTATATATGGATCAATATTGAGCCGCAAGAGGTCTCGCAACTACAGGAAGCAGCCGCGACTCCATTTTCTCCAGTAGAAGAAGCAGCACGCGGTGCATGCTGGGATATATGACTGCACCAAGTGTGCATTTTCATTTCCATTTTGCAAGTTTGTGTGTGTGTGTGTGTGCATGCAGCCAAAGTAGCAGTGGTTAAAACGGTAAAGGGGAATTCCAGTCCCACCACTCGTGTGTATAAAGACCCCAAAATGGCATCTTTCAAAAGACACGCTTGCGACGCAGTTTAAACTCATGCCATCAGTCACGCAGAAGAAGATGGGAAAGGAGCAGCAGCCAGAGAATTCAACATGAACGAAGCAATGGTGCGGAAGTGGAGGAAACAAGACGACCCGCGCCGAGTAAAGAAGACCGAACCGAGTTTCCGAGGGAACCGAGTGAGATGGATACAGTTAGAGGTCAAAGTTCAACAGTGGGTCTCTATTCCAATGAAGACAACGGTGCTGCATGTCAACTTAACCTCAGTGAATTTAGAGACGATCCTTCTCGTGCTTTTGTTTTTTCCATTTGTTTTGAAAAGCTTTGAACTGATTGTTTTAACATAGGCGGTGCAAATACCGATAAGAGCTACCGGTACTTACGGTACCGTATTGTTAACGCACTAACTTGTTTTGGGAGTGAACGGAGTTGTCAGAACGTCGGTTTGTGTTCTATTAACAAAGTTTGACTTATCTGACTGTTTTCTTGACATTCCCTTTAGTGCAGCTCCATTTAGTGGATGCCCAACGCAACCCCAGCCACGACTGTAGCTTCTATTCTATGCGCCTTATAATGCGGTGCGCCTTATGTATGAAAAATTATTTAAAATAGTCCATTCATTGAAGGTGCGCCTTATAATCCGGTGCGCCTTATAGTGTGGAAAATATGATAATGTAATGCAGAGCTTGTGTGTGAGCTGAGAGCTCTCCGTCTGCCCAGATGTGCGAGGACCTCTTCGAGAGGACGGCGGGAAACACGGACCCCGACCTCACCTACTCCGTGGAGGTAAACGCCGTGCGGGCCGAGGGTCGGCGTCAGATGTTGCTCCGGCGGCGCGGCTGAACGTCTGTGGTCCCATGCAGGTGTCCTACATGGAGATCTACTGCGAGCGTGTCCGCGACCTCCTCAGCCCCAAGTCCCAGGGAAGCCTGCGGGTCCGGGAGCATCCCATCCTGGGACCCTACGTGGAGGACCTGTCCAAATTGGCCGTGACCGGTTTCGGCGACATCCGCGACCTCATGGACGCGGGGAACAAAGCTCGGTTGGTTCCGGTCCTTCCCGTCCGACGGGCTCCTCCTCCGGGTCTGACCGGGTGTCCTTGTCGCCGGCAGGACGGTCGCAGCCACCAACATGAACGAGACGTCTTCAAGGTCGCACGCCGTCTTCACCATCGTCTTCACGCAGAAGCGACGCGACCAGATGACGGGTCTCGACACGGAGAAGGTGAGACTCTCTGACAAGACGGCGTCTCAGTGAGCGTCTCGCCACTCGGACGGTCCAGTCCACATCTGTCCTCTGTGTCCGAACCTCCCGTGACCTGTCCTCAGGTCAGTAAGATCAGCCTGGTGGACCTGGCGGGAAGCGAGCGCGCCGACTCCTCGGGGGCGAAGGGCACCCGGCTCAAGGTCAGTGGTCGCGGCGGCGCCCCGGCGGCGGATCTCCGTCGGCTCGGCTTTCAACGTGTCCTTCCTCCAACAGGAAGGAGCGAACATCAACAAGTCTCTGACCACACTGGGGAAGGTCATCTCCGCCTTGGCCGAGATGGTTTGTCCACACGCACACGCACACTCACACACACGCACGCACGTGCGATCAGCAGGAACCCCTCAGAGATGCTCCCAGACACTGACTGCAGCTTCTCCTACGCAGCAGAGCACCAAGAAGAGGAAGAGCGATTTCATCCCGTACAGAGACTCGGTCCTCACCTGGCTGCTGAAGGAGAACCTGGGCAAGTATCAGGAGCACCTTCACGCCGTAGTGCTGCAGGAGAACGCTAGGAACCGGGCGGGCAATAAATCTGTCCAGGAACCCGTCTGGATCTGCTCCGTCATGGACCAAACATCAGCCCGGATTAGAAGCAGAGCAGAGAACGCGAGGAAGGCCAGCGAGGAGTCAGGGGGAGGTCCACTCCTCACGGCAAAGCCCTGAGCAGCTGCCAGGGTCAGGACCTGGACCAGGACCTGTACTGGACCAGGGTCAGGACCTGGACCAGGACTGGGTAGCGGACCGGGGTCCGGACCCGGACCGGGTCCTGGATCTTCCTGTGAGACCCGTTGCGTTTGTCTTTCAGGAGGAAACTCTCGAACGGCCATGATCGCCGCTCTCAGTCCTGCTGACATCAACTACGAGGAGACCCTGAGCACCCTCAGGTCAGACCCGTGGAGATGTACGCCGTGGTCCGTCTTAGCGCAGGTCCGGAGGACCTCATCGAGCTCGTGTGCTTCCAGGTACGCCGATCGAGCCAAACAGATCCGCTGCAACGCCGTGATCAACGAGGACCCCAACGCCAAACTCATACGAGAGCTCAAGGGGGAGGTGGAGCGGCTGAGGAACCTGCTCTTCTCACAGGGACTGCAGGAGCTGCTGCAAACCCAAGGTACACACACACACACAACTAAGGTATACATGCACACCTCACATACACACAACCCAGCTAAATAATAGATAATAATACAATAATAAAAATAATAAATCATCTTCACACACAACTCAGGAACACACAAAACTCTAGTACACCCAACCCACGCCTCAAGCACACACACAACTTGGGTGAACACACACACAGCTCAGGTACACACATACGTCACAGAATACACTTTTCTGGTGTGCATGTAAAGTACACACCACAGCAGGTACACAAGTACTCTGTGTACAAAGACATTTTATTCCTTATAACAGCTACTCTGCTGTGTGCCATGTACCGTGTCCCGTGTACTGTATACTGTGTAACTTGTGGCACACACTGTGTACTCTGTATTCTGTACTGAGTACTGAGTACTGTGTACTGTGTACTGTGAAGCACTCCTGTCAGGGCGGCTCCATGACTGAGCAGCAACATGGAGCCGGTATGTGTGGCATCTTTACAGGATATTTAAAGACAACAGCTGTGTGTGTGTGTGTGTGTGTGTGTGCGTGTGTGTGTGTGTGTGTGTGTGCGTGTGTGCGTGTGTGCGCGCGTGCGCGCGTGCGTGTGTGTGTTATGTAACCATTATGCGTGAGATCCTCGGTGTTCAGACGTCACACTCCTCCATCTTCCCAGTGACCTCCTGTAGCCCCGCCTCTTCTGCAGGGGTCCGTGCGGCCTCGCTCTCGGCCAATGGGATGCCTCCGACGGATTGCTGCGCCTTCCCAGGTGTGTGTCGACGTTCTCCGTGTTGCTGCTGTGAAAGCGTGCGGACTCTAATTCTCAGTGATGATGGGGTTGGTGGTCAGCAGGACCCTCCAAACCCCCCATGTGGGCTGAATGTCCATCAGTCAATAATAATCACAATAATACGAATAGTTATCCTCGTCAATAATAATACTAGTGACAATCCTAAATACTACTAACAATAATCACCGCAAATACTAATTATTGTCACACTCAAATACTAATTGTAGTAACAATCATAAATACTATTAATAGTTACACTCATAAATACTAATAATAGTTACAATCATAAATACTAGTAATAGTTAAAATCACAACCATAAGGTGCACCTGATTACAAGGCGTGGGTTTTCTATACAATCCAGGCCCACACTTCCCCCTTTAACGTCCTCATGGTGTCCTCTACTACGTCCGCCTTACAACAACAACACACACACAAGCATACAAGTGTGCGTATTTCAAAATAGAGCGGGAGCTAAACTGAGTTTGGTATTCACATATTTTACTGTTAATCATCGAAGTCCTCATCCTCTGAATATCTAAGACTTTTATGTGCACCTTATAGTTGTGAAAATACTGTATACTGTCTCTGCGCTTTCTTTGGCCACGACGTTTGGGGTGTCCGTCAACAGAAGGTCAGCGACCACCTCCTCCTTCGTGTCTGACGTCCTCCTCCCCGCAGGTGAGGAGGCGGCGCCCATGGGTGGCGCCGCAGACGGCTCGGGCCGCCCCCTGGAGGACGGAGAGGACGGGGAGGAAGGAGAAGGCGCCGGCCCGGCGGAGCCCATCAGCAAGGAGGAGGCGGCGGAGAGGCTTCTGGTAGGCCGAGCCTCGGCCGGAGGTTGGAGCCTCGGCTTTGGGCCTGAGCCGTCCTGTCTTTGCAGGAGACCGAGAAGATCATCGCCGAGCTGAACGAGACCTGGGAGGAGAAGCTGAGGAAGACGGAGTCCATTCGCCTGGAGAGGTGACCTCGACGTGACCTCGGCGTGACCTCGGCGTGACCTCTGGTCAGGAACTAAAGCTGTGGTCTGTGATCCGTCAGGGAGGCGCTGCTGGCCGAGATGGGCGTGTCCATCAAGGAAGACGGGGGAACGCTGGGGGTCTTCTCTCCCAAAGGGGTGGGTTTCTCCACAAAGTTCTGACCGCCGTCCCACGGCGTCACAATCTAGCTCTCTGAAAGCCCTCGTGTTGGGAAGCCTTCAGACTCAAAGGGATCAGAAGGTGTTTGAGGAGGGCAAAGGTCGGGGGGATCTCTGGGGACTCGTCTCCCGGGTCACATGACATAGATGGACACACAGAAAGCGGGTCATTGAGTGTGTGTGTGTGCGTGTGTGTGTTTCAGACCCCTCACCTGGTCAACCTGAATGAAGACCCCCTGATGTCAGAGTGTCTCATTTATTACATCAAGGAAGGAATCACCAGGTGTGTCCGTCTGTCTCTCATTCTTTCTGTCCGTCTGTCTCACATGTCTGTCTGTCTCTTACCGATCCGTCTGTCCGTCTGTCTCTCACCCGCCTGTCCGTCTGCTCCTCAGGGTCGGCCAGCAGGACGTGGACATCAAGCTGTCGGGCCACTTCATCAAGGAGATCCATTGTGTTTTTGTCAATGAGACCAATGAGCAGGGAGAAGGTTGGTCAGATGATGTCACCGTTTCCTGCGGTTGAGCGAGAGAGAGAGAGCTTCCACTGGAGAGCGCATTACAAACACTGCCTTACAATCGTGATTGCACAGCTACGCTCCCCGGCGACGCCTTGTGTGTGTGTGTGTGTGTGTGTGTGTGCGTGTGTGCGCGCGCTTGCGCACACATGTGTGTGTACTCGCAGTGACTGTCACTTCTCTCTCTTTCTCTCTAAAAGCTGCCAGGAAGTCTGTCAGGTATAACTTCTAATGACTCCCGGTTACCATGGTAACCTCAGTGTCTCATCAGCAATGCCCTGATCACGTCTGATAGATCTGGTACCTGGAGATGAAGAATGATGATGTAGATGCAGAGCAGATGAAGGTCAGATGTAGATCAGATGTGGATCAGATGTGGATCAGATGTGGATCAGATGTAGATCAGATGTGGATCAGATGTAGATCAGATGTGGATCAGATGTAGATCAGATGTGGATCGGATGGTGGTTTGGACCCCAGACGTGATCGGGGCGTCTGGTTGTGTTTCCTGATGAAAGATGTGTGTTTCCTGCTTCATGTCAGTGGCGGTCACCCTGGAGCCCCTGGTGGGTGCAGAGACGTACGTCAACGGGAAGCAGATCTTTGACGCCGTGGTGCTGAAGCAAGGTGGGAACGCTCAGGCCGAGGCGGAGGCGCGACCCCCGCCTCGGCTTGTCGCGTGACGCCCCGTCTTCCTACCGGTCGTCGCTAGGCAACCGCATCGTGATGGGGAAGAACCACGTGTTCCGCTTCAACCACCCGGAGCAGGCCCGGCTGGAGCGAGAGCGCAGCGCCCCCCTGGACCAGCAGGGGGAGCCGGAGGACTGGAACTACGCTCAGAGGGAGCTGCTGGAGAAGCAAGGCATCGACATCAAGCTGGAGATGGAGAAAAGGTCCGAGAGAGATCCGAAGCGGGCGGCGCCCCCGCCTGCTCGGGACCTCCGCTGAGCGTGTTCTTCTGTCTCAGACTGCAGGACATGGAGACCCAGTACCGCCGCGAGAAGGAAGAGGCCGACCTGCTGCTGGAACAACATCGACTGGTCCGTCCTCGACCGTCCGATCGCTGTCTCCGGCTGCCGCCGCCAGACTGACCGCCCCTCTGTCTCTCCTCCCGTCTGTCTCCAGTATGCAGACAGTGACAGCGGCGATGACTCGGACAAGCGTTCCTGTGAGGAGAGCTGGAGGCTGATTTCGTCCCTCAGAGAAAAACTACCCGCCAACAAGGTTGGTCCGCAGATCCTGGGATCTTCATCCTGGTCCGCAAGTCCCGGGATCGGACAAACACCAAGCTTCTAACCAAAGCCGAAGGAATCGGATAATACGATGACGGTCCCGCTGAGTCCTCGGGTCTCTGGATCTTCATGTCTTGATGCAGGTCCAGTCCATCGTGAAGCGCTGTGGCCTCCCCAGCAGTGGGAAGAGGCGGGAGCCTCTGCGGGTCTACCAGATCCCCCAGAGGAGGCGCATCAGCAAGGACCCTAAACGGGTCACCATGGAGGATCTGCGCATGCAGGCGGTTAAAGAGATCTGCTACGAGGTGTGTCTCCCGCATACACGCACATGCACAAACACACACGCACAAACACACACACTTCCTTCCGAGCTCCGATGAAGGTGTGAAGCGGCCGTTCTCCCACCAGGTGGCGCTGGGAGACTTCCGCCACTCGCGTCAGGAGATCGAGGCGCTGTCCATTGTCAAGATGAAGGAGCTCTGCCGCATGTACGCCAAGAAGGACGCCGGCGAGAAGGACAGTTGGCGCGCCGTGGCGCAGGACGTGTGCGACACCGTGGGCATCGGCGAGGAGAGGAGCCCGCCCACCGAGGAGGGGGGCGATGGCGGGGCGGAGCCCGGCGAGGGGGGCGGAGACAAAAACAAGATGTACGACCTGAAGGCACACATCGATAAGCTCACGGACATCTTGCAGGTGAGTGTGTGAGTTGGGGGGGTGTCAGGGGTCAAGGGTCAGCAGCTGACGCTAGTTCTCCAACAGGAAGTGAAGCTGCAGAACAACATGAAGGACGAGGAGATCAAAGCTCTGAGAGACAGGATGATCAAGATGGAGAGCATCATACCTGTCCAGGTACACACACACACGCACGCACACACACACACCATCAAGCCCCTCCCCCTCAACACGGACCTAAATTGTACTTGGACAACTTGTTTTGTCCTCAGGACGAGGTGAACGGAGAGGAGGGCGGAGCCTTGCAGAGGGAGGTGGGCGGAGCCAGCGAGAGCACAGACATCCCCGAAGTCAGAGTTCAGCGGCTGATGGACGAGGACCCGGCCTTCAGGAGGGGGCGCCTCCGCTGGCTCAAGCAGGAACAGCAGCGTCTCCTCAACCTGCAGCAGCAGAACATCAGCAAGAAGCTGCGCGGCCTCAACCAGGGTGAGGAGCCGTGTTTCCTCCCGGGGGTCAAAGGTCACGCCCCTCACCGGCCGCTTCGGTGACCCGGACTCGTCGATGATGCGGAGGATGATGCCGATGTTGTCGTCGTCTTTTTTGCCGCCGCCGCTGATAATGTTGTCGTTGTCGATGTTGACGTTCCCCCCCGTCTCCCCCCCCCAGGTCAGAGTGCCCCCCCGACCCCCGTCCCTGTCCATCTGCCCGGCACCGGCCGCTTTATCCCTCCCCAGGAGTGTAAGCTGAAGTTCCCCTTCAAGAGCAACCCCGCCCACCGGTTGTCATGGGGACCGGCCAGCGTGGCGCTGCAGGCCCTGGGGCTCGGGGAGGAGGCCGGGAAAGGGGCGGAGCCGAGAGAGGAGAAGGGTTCGCCGTCCCCGCCCCTCCCCCAGTGTCAGCCCCCCGCTCTGCTGCCCCTCCCCTTCCAGGCTCCGCCCCCTCGCATGCGCACCCCCAGTCCCCACCGCAACTGGCAGCAGCGTAACCATGGCAACCAAGGCAGCTTCCATCCGCCTCATCAGCCGGGCGGCCATCAACGCCGTTACCGGCGAAACTCTCTGGACAGC
Source organism: Fistularia commersonii (assembly GCF_037954325.1). NCBI lineage: Eukaryota > Metazoa > Chordata > Actinopteri > Syngnathiformes > Fistulariidae > Fistularia > Fistularia commersonii. Next base: position 94,636 of record NC_141302.1, on the reverse strand, counting down.
TCGGCCTCGGGGCGCCCCGACGACCAGCAACAGCAGGGACGCCCGCGCCCGCGCCGCGGGGCTTCGCCCGGGCCGGGGGGCGAACGGGGGCGGAGCGGAGGCGGGGGGCAGGACAGAGACGGCGGCTTCCACTTCAACCCCCGGATCCATCACCCGTACTACAACCCCCACAACCCGCCATTCCAGCCCGGCCCCTTCCCCCCCCTCCACGCCCTGCCCAGGGCCCCGCCTCCCGCCCCAGACATGATGCTGGGGGCGGGGCCGCCCCCCGGGTGGGGCTTTGCCACCCCCCCGCGCATGAGGCGACAGTTCAGCGCGCCAGATCTGAAAAACAAGGACATGCCCATTTGACCTCTGACCTCTGACTCTGTGCCTCCGTCAAATGATTGGCCGGAGGACAGAAACCCTGTGTGTGTGTGTGTGTGTGTGTGTGTGTGTGTGTGTGTGTGTGTGTGTGTGTGTGTGTGTATGCGCGTGCGTGCGTGAGTGCGTGCACGTGTGTCTGCGCATGTGTGTGTGTGTGTGTGTGTGTGTATGTGCGTGTGTGCTGGCTTGCCATTAGCATGTTAGCACAGGTTAGCTGTAACCATAGTAACACTGTTTTTAAAACTTGTTGTCAAACAGCAAGTCTGCTACAGATTGATGGAGTTAAACTGGTGATTGATCACTGATATTCTAATATTGGCATTAGCTAACAAGGCTAGCTGCTGTTAGCCTCCTTTGGAAGCTAACAGGAGAAAGGAAGGTTTTTTCAGAAGGTCGATTGCATGAACATTGAATGGCTAACTAGCGCACCTTGTTATCCCAGCGGGCAAACCGGCACACCGTGGTACCCCGGGGGGCTAATCAGGATACTGTGTTAGCCTGTCTTAAACATCAGCGAGGCTCGTTTGAAATTGTGAAAAGTGATGAGCGATGGCAGAGGTAAACAGGAGCTAGCCAAGGTTAGCAGAGCCTTAAGGGGTCAGCATTCAAGTCGCCATGGAGTCCCTTTAGACCAAAGGCACCCTCGCTGGTGGTCGAGATGATCTCCACCTTCTGAAAGTCACAGACAGGCTCGGGCGTTTCTGTCTCTGAAGTTTCTTCAAGGTGGAGGTCAGGCCAAAGCTGTTCGGGCATCTCTGACCTGCCACCTCCAGGACACTCACTGCTACTGAACCACCAGTGCTCAAAGGAGTCCTGCTTACCCGCGAGACTTGAATGCTGCTCCGGTCCAAACCAAAGAGCCGCCGGACGCACCGCTGCGCGCGGCACTGCGACGATATCGGACAGGAGGAAGAGCTTTGTACAATTATGTGTTTGTTTTCAAGCGTGAGGAACCATTGTGTGCGTGAATCTGGTCTTCACGTTATCCCCGTTACAGAAGCTCACTGACCTTTGGAGCGTGAGAGGCCAGAAGGAGGCGAAGGAGCGAGGGATTCTAGGAACTGAATTCTCGGAACTGAAGGAGGACAGAAGCAGGTCGAAGGTGGGAAGACCCGTTCGATCCCGACCGGTCCGAGCGGAGGAGGTTTGAGGAGGTGGAACTGAGTGAGACAGGAAGGAAGCGATCAGAAGTGAGAAGGGTCAGGTCTGAAGGTCAGACGTGTTCACTTTTCCCGGCGACAAAGGTCACGCCTGAAAGCCGGGAACGCGCGCGGAAGAACCCGCGTTCTGTCAATTCGACGACGGCGTCGAGAAACCAAAAGGACGACAAATCTTCGTGAAGGATGTGAATTTCTCACCCATCCGTAGCCGACCAATCATAGCGTGGGCCGAGCGCGGATGTGACCCATGTATACGGAAGAGGGTTGTCCCGGCAACCTGGGGTTCGAAGTTGAGTTCGGACGGCGTGCGCGCGGACGTCCCAGAGCCTTGCGTTCCAAGAGTTTTAAATTTAAGTTTTTAAAGAGAAGCAGCGAGGCCTGTCTGTGGGGAGGGGGATGCAGCGCCAGCCACAGGTGCTGCTCCAATCAGAGCCCTTCCAGTCGCGACGCTCGCCGTTTCCGTGACGGGATCCGCTGGCCGGGAACGTTTGCGTTCGCTTCCAGAAACATCTCGTGGCGTCCGAAGGCGGCAACGTTCACAGGAGCCTCCAAAACAGGATCTCGCGCTGATTGGCCGAGGAGGCCCGTCAGCGTGCGCTTTGCTCTCAACCAATCACGGGACAATCGCGACACTCGGCCGACACTGATGGGAAGCCCGTCTGTCGATTCTCCCGCCTTTTATTTTATTTTATTTCATTTTTTTATTCCAGCATCGATTGGCTCTTTGTTTTTCCTTCGTGTATTCATTTGCCGCTTGTATTCTAACCCCGCCTACTCTGTGATGTCATCACTCTACTAGTTAATGGTTTGGTGTATTGGGGTGCTCCCGCTGCTCGGGGCTGTTTTTTTAAGGTCATTTACCGTCGTAACCTGAAGCGTGTATCACTTTTTAAACATGATTTTACTGTTTCTGCTCCGATTGGTCATTTTGCCATTTTTGCCCCCCCCAACTCGATGACCCGATGACATCATGGCCCCGCCCCGCTCCTATTGGCTCAGACCCTCCTATTAGTCTCTGTCTCTTGTATCAGGAAAAGAACTCAGGTTTTCCTGCAATAAAAAAGGTGTTGAAAAGGCGAGTGTCTTCAGTGTGTGTGGACTTCAGTTCCTGTCACAGCAAAACCAGACTTTATTTGAGGTTTATTTCACAAACATCCGAGAGCCGTCGTTCAAGAGCTGAGAAAGATTGGATGGTCGGACCATCGCCTAGAGAACATCGGACCACCAGATCAAGAACACTGGACCGCCACATAAAGAACGTTAAACCATCACAGCAAGAACGTTGGACCACCACCTAGAGAACGTTGGACCATCATCCTCAGCCTGAGTCCTGCTGCAGAGAGGTCCTGCTACGCCACCACACGGTCCGAAACGTCCAGAGGACAGAAGTGATGGCTCACAAAGGTCTTCGGTTCCACGGTTCCTTTTGGTTTCTTCTGCGCTGGTGTGTCGCCTAAATTCAATCTCCAGATCCACTCTGGGAATCAACCTTCTCCCTGTCTGCACGTGAAGGTCCAAGTATGAAGACATGGACAGAAAAGAGTTGGTGTGTGGGCACCGACCCTCGGCAGGAGGTTGTCTGCGGTGAAGACCTCCAGGAGCTTCTTCCTCCTCCTCGCCGGCCACCCTTCTGGCCACCTTCGTAGAAGCAGCTGTTGGTCCGTCACCCTCCTCCGATTGGCTGCCAGAAACAAACCCGACCAATCCTGGTGCTTGAAGGACCACGGACGTCCTCAGATTACAATGTGTGTGTCTCAAGCTTTATACACACACACACACACACTAAATCTAATCCCAATAAACCGAAGTGTGTGACTCAGCAGGAATTAATAACATCTCTGACCTGGTTTCCCCCCCACCTCCACCTCCACCCTCACCAGGGCGTCGCTGGTTTGGTTCCCACTATTCTTCATTTTTTATTATGAAACAACGAGGTAATTCACTTCTTATGCACAAGGAAATTTGTCATTTTGTGTGTGAGTGTGAGTGTGTGTATGTGTATGTGTGTGTGTGTGCGTGTGTGTGTGTGTGCGTGTGTGTGTGCATGTGTGTCAGTCATCATCCCTCTAATCTCTTTATCTCCATCAGGTCTGTTTCGTCCCTCGAAGCTTCACTTTCTCTCGTCTTCAGAGTGAAAAAGGTCGGTGTGAGTGTGTCCGTGTGTGCGTGTGTGTGCATGTATCAAGACGACTGTTCTACCGCTCCGTTTCCATGGCGATGAGATTGGATGGCCACCGGCTGTGAGAGGAACCGAGGGATTACGGTGTGACAGGTGAGGGGGAATCATTCGGGGGTCGGGCCGTTCATCTGGGGGTCCCCTCCGCCCCCCCGACACCCCCTTCGTGGACGAGCAGCCATGATGGGATGTCTGTGTTTGTCACCCGACAGGAGGCTGGCCGCCATGGCCAGGGTGTCCCCGCTGCCCCCGCCGCCCCCGCCCACCATCGTCCTGCCGGAGGAGGAGGAGGCGGGGCGGGCGGGGGGGAGGCACAGGTGAGTCGTCATGGAAACGGGCTCGGGGGAAGGAGCTGCCCGCAGGGTGACCTGCCGACCCACTAGGTCGAACCCCGTTACCCATCGTTCGCGTCTCTTCTTTCTTCTTCTCTACCGTTGTCGATAAAGATGCCAACTGGTTTCCGTGGTAACGTCCAACGACAGCCCGGCGTTTCCTGGAGGGTCGGGAGCAGAAGAACCCTTCAACCTCAACAACAGCAACAACAACGACAAAGAGTGAGGAACACACACCGAGGGTCCGGGGCAGCGGCGCCTCGTGGCCTTCGGGACCGGAGCTTTTCTACAAACAGATGGGCTGAAGGCCACAAGCTCAGATGTTTCATGTTTCTTCCAGGGAAGAGAAGAAGAAGAAGAAGAAAGAGAAGAAGGAGAGGAAAGAGAGGAGGGAGTGAGTTCCAACGCCGCTGTCAATTTGATGTCCTGTTTAGGAGGTCTCAGCCCGTCTCCAGCTCCTTCTCGTGCATGAAGGCTTCTTCTCCACTTGAGCCGCCGGGCAAAAGGGGAAGCAGTCTGACTTTGAAATGACCTGATTGTTGTGCAGGAAGGAGAAGCTGGAGAAGAAGGAGAGGAAGGAGAGAAAACTAAAGGAGAAGGAGGAGAAGAAGGAGAAGGAGGAGAAGGAGAAGAAGGAGAAAGAGGAGAAGGAGAAGAAAGAGAAGGAGAAGGAGGCAGCGTGAGTTTCATCCATACATTTCGATCATGTTTCCAAAACTGAGATGATGATGATCTCCGATCATCTGTCCAGACCCAAGGAGATCACGGTGTTCGACCCTGCATCGAACACCTACTACTACTGGCTGGCCATCATCACCATCCCCGTCATGTACAACTGGACCTTCATCATCGCCAGGTGAGGCCCGGTCACATGACCTCCGCTCCAGTCAGGAGCTTCCAAACAATGATTCTGTGTGTGGGTGTGTGTGCGTGCGTGCGTGTGTGTGTGTGTGTGTGTGTGTGGCAGGGCGTGTTTTGAGGAGCTGCAGACGGACTATCTCAAGTACTGGTTCTTCATAGACCTGATTTGTGACCTGACATACGTGGCTGACATGATCTTCAGAACCAGAACTGGTGTGAACACACACACATACAGACACACACAGACACACACACACTCACACTACCTTACGTTGAGGTGTGTCTGCAGGCTACCTGGAGCAGGGCCTGCTGGTGAAGGATGAGCAGAAGCTGCGAGAACGTTACATGGTCAGCTTCCAGTTTAAGCTGGATTTGGCCTCCATGGTTCCCACAGACCTCCTGTACCTTTACCTGGGCGTCACCTTTCCCGAGATCCGCCTCAACAAACTGCTGCGCTTCAACAGGTACACACACACACACACACACGCACACACACACACACACACACACACACACACACACATACCCTGGAAGCTCAGCCACCTTTGACCTTGGTCCTCAGGATGCTGGAGTTCTTTCAGCGGACAGAGACCAGGACCAACTACCCGAACGCCCTTCGGATCTCCAACCTTGTCATGTACATTGTCATCATCATCCACTGGAACGCCTGCCTCTACTACTCCTTCTCCAAGGCTATCGGTAGGGTCCAGGAGGTCCAGGGGGGTCCAGGGGGTCCAGGGGGGTCCGGGGGGTCCGGGGGGTCCGGGTGTCCCTCTTACGTGCGGCGGTATCTCTGCAGGCTTCGGCTCGGACCGCTTCGTCTACCCCGACCCCGCCGACCCCGAGTTTGGCCGGCTGGTGAGGAAGTACGCCTACAGCATGTACTGGTCCACGCTGACGCTCACCACCATCGGAGAGACGCCGCCGCCCGTGGAGAACTCCGAGTACTTCTTCGTGGTCACCGACTTCCTGGTGGGTGTGAGGCTCGTCAGCCGGGGCCTTCGAGGACCCGCGGGAAGAAGGGAGAAGTTGCCGTTTAGCTCGGTTTCCCGTCGGCAGGAGAAGAGGCGGTCGTCTTTGTGACGGCGAGAGGACCTCCGGCCGGGCTGAGCTCTTCCTGCTCTCCTCTGTCCTCCAGGTGGGCGTGCTGATCTTCGCCACCATCGTGGGAAACGTGGGTTCCATGATCACCAACATGAACGCGGCCAGGGCAGATTTCCAGGCTCGGATCGACGCCATCAAGCAGTACATGAGCTTCCGGAAGGTCAGTGTGTGGCCCGGCCTCCTCGGCCAGACCGAACGGCGCCGGTGCGAAGGCCACCCTTCAAGCTGCCTCCGCCCCTCAGGTGACCAAGGACCTGGAGAAGCGTGTCATCAAATGGTTTGACTTCCTGTGGACAAACAAGAAGGCGGTGGATGAACGGGAGGTCCTGAAGTACCTGCCGGACAAACTGAGGGCGGAGATCGCCATCAACGTGCACCTGGACACCCTGAAGAAGGTCTCGCATCTCACATGTTTCTCCCTCAGGGGACGAACGCTCTTCCGGGGTCAGGGTGGCGGCGGTGTTTTCTCGGGTAACACATGGCGGCCGCGGGCTTTTGGGGAGCTACTTGGAGACGGGCTCGGGCCCGGAGTTGAGGTTGTCGTGGAAGCTGCTGGAGTCTCGGGTCGAAGCAGCGTCTGCGGTTCTCCTCCCGCAGGTCCGCATCTTCGCCGACTGCGAGGCCGGCCTGCTGGTGGAGCTGGTGCTGAAGCTGCAGCCCCAGGTCTACAGTCCCGGGGATTACATCTGCAAGAAGGGCGACATCGGCCGAGAGATGTACATCATCAAGGAGGGGAAGCTGGCCGTCGTCGCTGACGACGGCATCAAGCAGTTCGTTGTCCTGAGCGACGGGAGCTACTTTGGAGAGATCAGCATCCTGGCCATCAAAGGTACCGGGACGGGCCGTTCCATCAGACCTGCTCTCGGTGGAAGTGAGCCGCTTGCATGTCCTACACCTGTGACTTTCCGTATGTTTTCCGGGTAAATGTGAGGAAAACGGGTCACCGTGGCGGCCATGAGCAGCCGGTCCGGTTTTCGCCCAAAACAACACACCTCCTTTCTTCCCTGCAGGCAGCAAAGCAGGAAACCGCAGGACGGCGAACATCAGGAGCATCGGCTACTCCGACCTATTCTGCCTCTCCAAGGACGACCTGATGGAGGCGCTGACGGAGTATCCTGACGCCAAAGCCATGTTGGAGGAGAAAGGGAGGCAGATCCTGATGAAGGACGGTCTGCTGGACCTGGAGGTGGGTCACGTGACACGACGGCCTTCTGGTCTGCGGGAAAACCACGGGTGACCGAAAGCCTGCATCTGACGCAACGTCGGTGGAGCCGCTCGGCGTTCTCGCTTCGTTGGAAGAAAGCCGTTCGTGCGGAAAACCTCAGCCCAAAAATGCCGGGAACATGAGCGGGTTTCAGATGAAGGCGCTTCACGTACCGCGTGATCGTCACCCCAGCTACTTTTGCGAATTGCTCCCGAGAATTCTCGGAGGAAGAATTGACGCGCACCTTTTTCCCGTTTGCCCGGTCGTCCCCGCAGGTGGCGGCGCAGGGTCCCGACCCCAAAGAGATCGAGGAGAAGGTGGATCGCATGACCGGCACGCTGGACAGCCTGCAGACCCGATACGCCCGTCTGCTGGCCGAACACGAGGCCACTCACAGCAAACTCAAGCACCGGGTCACCCGGCTGGAGAGCAAGCTGGTGCCGCCGCCGAGCGACCGGCCGGGCGAAGCCCCGGCCCCGGAGGCCGAGCCCACCAAAGAAGTAGAAAAGGAGTAGGGGATTTCATTTTTCACAGAAGACTTAGAAAGGGAGAGACAGTCTTTAGCTCCAGTGTCATCAGTCAAACTCTTTTTTTAATTCCCTCTATTGGTCGGATATTGAAACCCTTCTAGGCCGTTCCATATCATTTGATCGTCACGAATGTTTCTTGATTTCTGTACTTACGTGTCTATCGTTTATCGCATTAAATCAGAACACGCTCCATTTTCACTCCAGCTTTGCCCGTAAACTATAACCTTTATCGAACACTATCAAAGATCTTCAGCTGTGGCCGATGTCTTGGCTACCGCTTGTGAAGTAATCGAAGCGTTTATTTGATGTATGTATCGTCCATCGGTCGCTGCATTATCAACGCGCTCAGGGGGAGGGCCTTAACCCGGTCACCTGTCAATCACCTGTGATTGGCAGGTGACCTGCAAACCCACACTAACCTTCCCACCTCCAGCGTCACCGTCAGAACTAGTCAGAACTCGGAGCTCCGCGTCAGCTAACTGTAACTATTTACCAAAGGAGTCCTTTCACGGCTCTCGATCGGTTATTTGGGACATTATGTAACCATTTGAAGGTTCGACGATTGGTCATTTTTAACACCTTGGTGAAAAACGACCTTCTTCTGCCCCTTGGAACCTTGAGTCCTGGAAGGGTCGGGGTAGGCGAGGACAGGCCTCGTGAGCCGTAGCGCTGGGCTGCATAGGAAGGAAAGTCTGCAGCTTCTAGTGTCCTGCCTCTCTGCCGCCCCCTGGTGGCGTGGAGGCCACGCTCAGCAGCCAAGCAGATGTGAGTGTTTACCGTGGCATGGCGTTTTCTCCGCCACCCGCCGCCGATGCTTCGCCCCGGTCGTTTCCATGTCACGGTGGCTTGGTTTTCTACCTGGCTTTCCGAGTAAAGAGCTTGAAGTCAGAATCTTTTGAGTATTTTTTGTCTTCACACTGTGGCCACACACATAACCACACTTACACACATACATAAGATCCAGGTCATGGAGAATTCTTGTCCTGGCAACTGGACTTGAATTTCTTCACCGGAAGACGTTTCAGCCCTCATCCGGGAGGGCTTCTTCAGTTCATGGGGTGAAACGTGTTCGAGTCCAGCTGCGACTAGAAGACTTGGACGAGAGCTCCCAGATTGTGAATGGATCCCTGAATGGGTCCCTTTTGACACGTCGCACTGACCGTACGATTCTGGGCAAGCTGGGACTTGTAGTCCAATTTGCAACCGCCCGCCTTTAGAATCTCTCTCTCAGGGACTACAGATCTCAGCATGCATCACGGCGTGCTGCGCGTGAGCAGTACGGGCGCCGCTGGAGACGAGTGTTCAACTTTGGCACCGGCTGAAATGGACTCCCGTTCTCTAGTAGAAGTCGGACGGGCTGCAGTTTCGGTGAGCCTTTGAGTTCAGGAGCCGCAGCTTGAGAGGCGACGGCGGCGACGGCGACGAGCGGACGGACTGCTCCCCGGCGTAACGCGTCAGACAGTCCGGTAGCTAGCCACGGTGTAACACACAGCCGTTCCGGTAGCTGGACTCGGTGTAACACACATCCGGACCGGTAGCCAGTTATGGTGTTACATCTTGCTGGACCGGTAGTAATCCTCAGTTTAACACACAGCCGGTCCGGTATCCCGCCCCGGTGAAACACACAGCTGGTCCGGTAGCCAGCCAGCCAGCCTCTGTGTTACATGTTACCAGGTCCGGTAGTTAGCCTCGGTGTTATACCCGGTCGGTCCGGTAGCAAGCCCCCGTGCAACACACAGCCGGTCCGGTAAGCTAGCCTCGGTGTTACATAATTATTGACTCCACCGTCTTGTTCGGGAGAAGGGTTCTCTCCCGCGGGGGGACTGGGGTTACCCCGGGGGAGGAGGACTATGTCGGGTCGGGCTCCCCGTGTCCGGTAGCTAGCCTCGGTGTTACATAGAGTCGGTCCGGTAGCTAGCCTCGGTGTTATAAAGAGTCGGTCCTGTAGCTAGCCTCGGTGTTTATATAGAGTCGGTCCGGTAGCTAGCCTCGGTGTTATAAAGAGTCGGTCCTGTAGCTAGCCTCGGTGTTATAAAGAGTCGGTCCGGTAGCTAGCCTCGGTGTTATAAAGAGTCGGTCCGGTAGCTAGCCTCGGTGTTATCTAGAGTCGGTCCGGTAGCTAGCCTCGGTATTATATAGAGTCGGTCCAGTAGCTAGCGTCGGTGTTTATATAGAGTCGGTCCGGTAGCTGGCCTCGGTGTTATATAGAGTCGGTCCGGTAGCTAGCCTCGGTGTTTATATAGAGTCGGTCCGGTAACTGGCCTCGGTGTTTATATAGAGTCGGTCCGGTAGCTGGCCTCGGTGTTTATATAGAGTCGGTCCGGTAGCTGGCCTCGGTGTTATATAGAGTCGGTCCGGTAGCTAGCCCCCGTGCAACACTCACCTGGTCCGGTAAGCTAGCCTCGGTGTTACATAATTGCCTATTTCATCGTCTTGGTGGGGAGAAGGGTTCCGTCCCGCGGGGACTGGGATTATCCCGGGGGAGGAGGACTATGTCTTGTTGGGCTCTCCTTATTCTGTGAGACCTGCCAGGGAAGGACAAACACACACAGAAACATCCAACTTCTTGTGTTCCTGGTGTTGGTGTGCAAGAACACACACTTTCTTGGATAGGGAGGTAAAACTAGGGCTCCAAAACAGTCCCAGATGTTCAGGGAGAAAACATGACATTGGTTTTATCAGCTCATATGATCACTTGGAGATTGTGATCCCTCTGTCCGTCGATTTGTTCTTTCTTTCTTCACGGTTCTTCTGAAAATCAACTGACACAAACTTCAGGTCAAATAGAAGGGAGGGGCAGTCCATGAGGGTGGTGAAACTGTGACCTCTGAACTCTGGTTCTGATCCTCTCCAGTGAGGGTTTGAACAGCAGAGGTCTACGGTGGCTGTCATGGAGCCCGCCTGGAGACAGCAGGGCAGGGGACGGGGCCGGACCCAGGATGCCCCTGGTGAGAGGTCACGACCTCTGCAAAAGGAGCAGGAGAGGCCAGGGCGAGGAACCAGGATGAAGAGTGGGGACGTGGCCGAGGCTCAGCAAGGTGATGAAGTGGGAAGTGCCGTCGTGACTGGCTGATGATAACCTGATAACGATTCTTTTTTCTCTACCACTGTAAACGTTTGTGCCCTAAGTTCTTGGTTAATTTCAGGTCATTTCTTATCCTTTACATATTGTGTTATTGAAAGACACTCTGTAAGAGTGGAGGCCCTGGTGAACGGATGTTTGCGCTCCGCAGGTGCGTCAGCCCAGTCCAAGTTTGAAGAGATCAGGAGGTCAAATCAGGCTGCAGCTCAGCAGTTGGTCGAGAGCCACCTCAACTCTGCCTCCTCCGATGAAGAAGAGGAAGAAGACGACAGGGGCAACAAGTACGAAAAGGCGGGGAAGATCCTGGCCTCCACTTTCACCACCTACACTAATCAGACAGGTGAAGAGCAGTTATCTTAAAAAAAAAAAAGACAAAAAAAGTCGTCGGGGCAGTGGTTAGCATGAAAATCCCTGGTTCAATTCTGACCGGGGACCTTTCTGTGTGGCGTTTGCACATTCTCCCTGTGTTCTCCACTTTCCTCCCACAGTCCAAAAACATGTGGCAAGTGTAGCCCTGTAGACTTGGACCTGTAAGCACTAAACATCTACAGCTACCAAGGCTCAGGAGAGCGGTATGGCTTAGGTGTCTCAGCAAAGCAATAGAGACCGGTTAGAATGAGTTAAACATTTGACAAATTTATTGACTAAATTAATCAGGAAAAAAAGAATAGCTCTTCAAAGAAATAACAAAAATAATTAGGTCCTCAGTCTAAAAATAAATTCCAAACAGAATCGCAAAAATGTGTGTGATATCCAATAACTGAGTTGAGTCAGTGGGAGGCACCTCATCTGGCGCCTCCCACTGACTTGGTGCTCTGTTCTCAAAGTGATCCAATATCAGGTTCCTCTGAGGAAACCACACAGTTGGCCACACCGCTTTCTTGACCATCCACAGTCTTTACTGGGTTGTGTTCGCCATCTTGGATCTACACAGAGTGCGAACGAATGAGTGATTCCCTTCTAATTATATTCTTATATATTTGTGTAACCAATAACTAAGGATACATCCCTTTTTTAACAATGAGAGGAAGTACTCATCACCCATAATGTTACAATATAAACATTTGCATTACTCATAAACTTACTCCCCAGTGTAAAGAAAATATATTGCATCAATCACACATAATATACTTTTTAACTTAAGAAACAAAGTGCTTAACGAAAACCATTACCGCTAACTGTCTTAAACCGAGGGGTGTAAAGTAAGCACAATAAGCGCCACGTTCCTTTTCGTGTTCAGACGCGCTTCAGCGCTATTACGTAGCACCAGCAACTAGAGCATTTGCTACCTCTAGTCAGAAAAACACAATGATACAGGACATACCAAAGTAGACTAAACATTAACATTACCTTCAAATGCTAAGTGCATTTGTAACTGATAAGTCAACACAATTCTCAATATCTACTTCGACTGGTTTTATAGGAATCCTTCTTGTCGGCAAGCTAAATGTTAATCTCCCTGCGTGGCTAGCAAGGGCTGATTAAGCAGAGGACAAGAACGCGTTCAACTCGTCGGAGTCCTCATGCTAAAACTCAATGCCACAGTCTCGCTTTCTTGCATCGGCCTTCGTTTCCGGTATAAAGCCAAATTAAAAGACTAACTGGATGGAAAATATTCAGCTTTAAAGTGTACTATCTTTTTTTCCAATTCAAGAGCGGGGAGCTCATGAACTGGCCTTCTAAGCAGGGCTGGAGAGGGGAAAAAAAAAGTAGAAGAACCTAGTTGATCACTATCTTCAGACAGCATAGTGCGCCAGCTATATGTAATTCCTATATTGCTACATTTTTGTAACCCTATTTTCATAGGGGTTACACCAGTTAATTGAAAATGTTGCCCAGAAGTGAGAATGAGAGTGAATGGTTGTCTGTCTATTAATGTGGCCCTGCCACTGACTGGCGACTGCAATTTTCAATTAAAACTAAGTACATCAGGAAACACTAAATAACGGTGTGTGTGTGTGTGTGTGTGTGTGTGTGTGTGCGCGTGCGTGCGTGCGTGCGTGCGTGCGCGTGTGTGTGTGTGCGCGCGCGTCCACAAGGTGGTGACGAGTCCGGCCTGGCCAGAACTGGTCAGTACGTAAGCGACCTATTCCAGTCCGGAGCTGTAACATGTCTCATCTGCATCGCATCGGTCAAGAGAACCCAGGCGGTGAGATATATATATATATACATACATATGTATATATACATACATACATATACACACACACACATAAATGAAGACCAACCAGTTTGCTGTCTCCTGGGGGGGGGGGGTAGTGAGGCAGGCCGAGCTGACACACTCCTCAGGTTTGTTGTTCAGCACCTTTCATAGGAAGAAGGAAGCTGCAGGAATTTGCTGTGGGACGTCCAAGTGTGTCTGAGTCATGAGACCTGTGTGTCCTCCAGGTGTGGAGCTGCAGCAGCTGCTTCTCTCTCTTCCACCTCCCTTGTATCCAGCAGTGGGCCAGAGACTCTGTCTTCCTGGTGGCCTCCGTCACTGATGACGATTTCGGGCAGAAGAAGCACCCCTGGCCCTGGTGAGTGGCTCTGCGTACGTTTGAATGCTGCAGTGACCGAGGTCCTCGGGTTCTTCCAAAACTAGCTTCTGAATCCTCTTGATTGGCCAAGTCTATTTACACAAACAAGGGCTTTGGCCCCGGTTGACAGTTACACTGCGTACCGTCATGGAGGAACACCAAGGCTGGACGAGAACACGACAGACCGTACGGCGTGCAGGCCTGCTTGGGTGAATTACGTGATGGTTCACACGGGTTAAACAGTGAGGAGTGCACGGATGATGCCATTGCTCAGACAGATGCGGTAATAATTGTATAAATAAAAACAAATAAAGAAGCGCTTGTGAGATGATTTTACTCCCAAAGGATGAGGTGGTGATGGTTGAAGTCAGGTCCCACCACAGGGGACTAGGGGACTAGAGAAGAGGACCATCCTGGCTTCTCTCGCATCAAGAGCAGATGAACTTGAGCAACAGTCTCGGGTTGTTCCATCACATCTTCACACCCGCTTTGAGGATAATCCTGTTTTTTGTCCTCAGTCCAAAGTGTCGAGCAGAGTACCCGCACAGTGCCACACCCAACAGGTAGGAGCACACACACACACACACACACACACACACACACACACACACACACACATGCAGTGAATGAAGTCAAAGATGGAATGTTTCAATATGAAAAAACTATTAGACTCCCAAAATGTTGATCACAAACATGCGTGCACTCCTGTGTGCTGTGTTCAGGTACTTTTGTTTCTGTGGGAAGCTGCAGGACCCTCCAGCTGATCCCTGGTTACTCCCTCACTCCTGCGGCTCGGTCTGTCACAAGGAGCTCAGACCCGGCTGTGGACACACTTGTCTGCTGCTGTGTCACCCTGGTAGAACACCTGCACTCGTGACTCTTTTTCCGGTCAATCAATGGAGCAAGACAAAAATAAATTGTGTGTGTGTTCGTTCGTTCGTTCAGGCCCCTGCCCTCCATGTCCAAAGATGGTGTCTGTTTCCTGTATGTGTGGGAATGCCAAGCCCCTCCCCCGACGATGTAGCAACAAGGTACCTCTTTGAACCTTTCCAAATCATCTGCATGTTGCGGGGCCCTGAATACCTCTCGGGGAGATCCAAGGTCACGATTCCACAATTCTGTGTTCAATCAACTGTATGGATCAAATGTTCAGATGAGACCAAAAATGCCCTGTCATGACGTTTATCAGCTTCATCATTAAAGAATGGGTCTGGGGTGCTCCTCCATTTGTCTGCAGGACTGGTCCTGTCAGCAGCCCTGTGGCAAGGTGTTACCCTGCAAGCAACACACCTGCTCACAGCCCTGTCACAAAGGTACACGCAGCTGCGGCCAGACGCCGATCGACTTGGTCTCAGACTAGTAGAATGTTCCTTAAATCATTTCAAATAGGGCAGTGCAGTGGTATCATATGGACTGGTGTGTGTGTGTGTCAGTGTGTCATCCCTGTCCCAGAGTCAGTGTTCAGAAGTGTGTGTGTGGCAGAGAGGAAGCAGAGAGACCCTGTGTTACCCCCCAGTGGAACTGTCAGCAGGTAGCGCACACACATACACGGCTCTCAGTTGGCATGTCTTCATTATTTTGATGGTCCTAAACTCTTTTCTGCTCTGTCCAATCCCATGTCCTGAGACCTCATCAGTAATTTCCTGAAACACACCGTCCCCTTACTTCTTCATCTTTCTCGCAGGTGTGTGGTGAACTTCTCACTTGTGGAAATCATACCTGTGAGGTCATCTGCCACCAGGGTGTTTGTCCATCATGTCCTCGCTCCATCAGCAGGTCATGTCCCTGCGGCAAAACCAGTGAGTATCTCTCACATACACACACACACACACACACTCATACAATCACTCCCCGAAGGTTTGAGGCTCTTCAGACCTTCTTTAAGATCCCAAGTGAAGCACTGTCCGTCAACATGTCAGCTTAACTGCTTGTGTGTGTGTGTGTGTGTGTGCGCGTGCGTGCGTGCGTAGAGTCCTCTCTCCCGTGCACAGAGGAGGTGTTGCCATGCGGTGACACGTGCGACCGCCACTTGTCCTGTGGGAAGCACACCTGTTCGATGAGGTGTCACCGCGGGAGCTGCGAGACCTGCAGACAGGTAGCGCCGCCGCATTGAATCCATCAAACACTAGGGGGCGCCAGAGCACTGTGTCCCACAGTGACTGTATGAAATTCCCAATCTGACCAGAATTTGTAAGAAATCGCCTAAAATGGTTATTAATTGCTCTAAATTGCAAAGTGACTGAAAATTGAGACATTACCAATAACATTTTAAAAGCCATGAAATGTTTTGGAATGAACAGAAATCCTGGAAGTCCAGATGGACGTACCTGATAATTATCAAACTGCATCTTAAAGGAAAAAAACAGTTGTTTACCCAAAGTTATTGACAGATATTGATGTGTGTGTGTTTGTGTAGAATGTGGAGAAGGCATGCAGGTGTGGTAAACACAGGAAGTTGATGCCATGTCATAAGGAGTACATATGCGACTTCAAATGTCCAAAGACTCGGAGCTGTCAGAGACACATGTGCAAAAGGAAGGTGGGTGGTCTTCATCATCGTCACAATCGTCGTCCATTCAGGCGACAAACGTAACCCCAACGGTCGTGGGCAACGTATCAGCCATATCCGGCCAGGTTTAATGCAGCATGGCTGTAAACAGTACACTGGTGGATGGGTGTCTGCTCAGATATACTACCATGTCTAACAGGAGAGTTGTTTTTAAGTATTTGATGAAGATCCTGAGGTAGAAATAATCACAAAGGTTCCTCAGAGCCTCCACATGATAAGGGTGGTGGGATCCTCTGGTCCATCTGTCTCCTGTACTTGGACAGGTACAGCGATAGCGCGGTAGGATACGGAGACGTGTCTGAAACACGGCGAGGGATCTGACATGTTGGTCTCCGCGCCGGGCGATACCATCTGTTATAGTTTGAGTGGGAGAGCGCTGTAGAACCGTCCCGGCCTTCTTTCATTCCTGCTGACCTTCAGGATGCGGCGTCGCTGGAAATGTCAGCTACCTCTGGATCTGATTGATCTGATAGGAAAAGGTTGGCATCCGGTAATGTCACGCTCATCACCATCATCTGTTCCAGTGTTGCCCTGGCAACTGCCCCCCCTGCGACCAGAGCTGTGGACGAACCCTGGGTTGTCGCAATCACAAGTGTCCCTCCGTTTGTCACCAAGGTAATACGCTGCCCGATCCAGACCTGACATTTGACCTGTGCCCGCCTCCACCGGTCACAGCCTGTTTGGATACTCACTGGTATGGAGTGTGTGTGTGCGTGCGCACGCTAACGTGCTTCTGCACTGCATAAATGACCCCCTGCATGTGTTCTGTGCTGATTGGACATGAAAGGTTACGCAGTGTGTCTGCCTGCCTCATGATAGGCCGATTACAGTCATTCTAAGTCTAACACAGTACTCGTTGGCTTCTCTGACATTTAGAGGGGAAGATAAGGCGTGTGTGTGTGTGTGTGTGTGTGTGTGTGTGTGTGTGTGTGTGTGTGTGTGTGTGTGTGTGTGTGTGTGTGTGTGTGTGTGTGTGTGTGTGTGTGTGTGTGTGTTCATAATCATCGCTCATCATAGTGCTGCTGTTACTTACTGGTACAGTATTCTGAGTATGAGCAGGGAGCGGGCCTTGAAGACATCAGTGTGACAGCTTCCTTCACCCACAGGAAGCTGCTATCCTTGTCCAGAGACGGTGGATGTGAAATGCAGCTGCGGCTCCACCGTGCTGGTGGTTCCATGTGGGCGTGAGCGCAGCACCAAGCCCCCCCGCTGCAAAGAGCCTTGCAGGTAGATGCTCTTCCCGTCCGCGCCGGCAGCCACGGAGGCCCCGGTGGAGTTTGGACGGAGCACCTTTGCCCCGAGTCCCGCCGCTAAGCTCTGCGACTCCCCAGGCGTCCTCCATCCTGCCACCACCCGAGCAGAGAGACCCACCGCTGCCACCCCGGCCCCTGCCCCCCTTGCCGCCAGGCCTGCCTCCGAGCCCTGTCTGGCTGCGGTCACCCCTGCCCTCAGCCCTGCCATGACCTGGTGCTGGTCCGCTCCCAGCAGGTGAGCTCCCGCCGCAGTGAGTCATCGCCACCGCCAATGCTCTGAGTCACAATCGCTGTCGGTACGTCAGGTGCAGCTCGCGGGTCCGTGGGAGCAGCCATCTGAACCGGCATTCGTGAAGAAAGCCTTGCCCTGTCCTCCATGTCAAGTAGCAATACCAACGTAGGTCACACACACACACACACACACACACACACACACACACACACACACACACAGAGCATAAACCAGGAGGCCTGATTCCTTCCTGGAAAAGATCTTTGTCTACAACATGTGGTAACCAGACCCTTTGCTGGTCCTGATCCCAGTCCTGGTCCTGTCACACTTCATTGGACCTGAAGCTCAAACAGCACACAGCCGGCCGACACACACTGCCTTTTTGTAAAAGTAAATCTGCTGACTGCCTGTTGTGATGGAGCCTTTTAGTTGTGATTTGGAGGTCTGGACCACTGACTCTTGTGTTAATGTTGAGGAGCAACATCTTGCTATCAGGACGGACCAGTGCTTCTTCATCAGGATGTTGCTGCAGAGTGCAGCCGTCGTATGAATACAGAGTGTGACGGTGCGCCCTGGTGTTTGTCTTGCAGGTCGTGTTTCGGGGAACATGAGGTGAGAGCAGCTTCCCTCCGTCCTTCAGCCTGTCCCGCTTCATAAACAAACACGTTTCTGCTGAGTCACCGGGACCATCTCCATCAGATTTATGACTTCCTGGTCGTCCGAGACCGACCCCTCCCTCCCCACGTGTCCCGTCGCTCCTGCTTATACTGTCTGGCTCAGGCCGTCCTCCGTTATTACTTTGACCTTTTGACCCCCGCTCGTGCGCTTCAGACTTTTCTCCGCATCTCCCCGCGTGCAGACACACTTCCAAGTAGAAGCTGAAGCGGTTTGTGTGTGTCCCGCAGGTCAGTCCCGTTCCTTGTCATCGCCGGGGGCGTTTCTCCTGTCGGAGGCCCTGTGGCCGACCTTTGACCTGCGGCAACCACAAGTGCGGCAGAGAGTGTCACCTGACCGACCAGGACGACAAGGTGCCGACATCCTGGGGGCGAGCTCGATCGTGCTCTTGTCACCGCCGACACCCCGCCAGCCTTCTGCCCTCTTAAGAGGGTAGAACGGCTGAAAGACAACGCCGCTTCCTGTCTGTCCTCAGTGCCAGGTGTGTGAGGAGGCGTGCTTGAAACCCCGCCCCCCTGGCTGCCCGCACCCTTGCCCCCGCCCCTGTCATCCAGGAGACTGCCCCCCCTGCAGGCAAATGACCCGACAGCGTTGCCACTGCAAGATGAGCACGCTCTTTGTGGACTGCACGTGAGCTACTGCGCACGCCCATTCATTAACTAAAAGCGTTGTTTGGTGTTTCCATGGCAACAGCCACGGGTCCTTCCTCGTCAGGGTCGGACGGCGTAGCAGATCAGATATATTGATAAAACTTTTGATTCTGTCAGGAGGATTACAGCAGCTGATGACCAGACTCGACTGCAACTGGGGTCCTGCAACAACCAGTGTCCCAAAGAGGTACACACACACACACACACACACACACACACCTCCCTCCTGGACTTCGGAGAATACCGTGCTCCTTTACAAAGGACTCGTGAAACCACAGTCAGCCTCCCCGTTTAAAGGAGATGAATGAACATGAAGCCACCACTTGCTCCTGAGTCTGTCTCTCTGTCCTCCGTCTCCTTGTCTGATTCTCTCACTCGCCCTGTCTGGGATGACTGAAGGTGTGATGCAGCAGCTTTCAAATGGTGTCCTTGTTTGGACTTGTCCGCCGGCTGATAGGAGAAGAATCCGTGCTGCTGTTCATCACCAGCAGCCCAATGTTCTATCAAAGCGGTGCCTCCTCTGGGGGAGATGACCTTTGTCCTCATTCTGATATTGTTTATAGATGATTTTTACCTGCTGCCACTTCAATAGTGAGGTTGTCAAATGTTACACATGTTGGAGCAGCTGATTTCACACAGCTGATTTTGCGCGCGCGTGTGTGTGTGTGTGTGTGTGTCTGTCACAGTTGCGCTGTGGTCATCGATGTAAGCAGGTGTGTCACCCAGGTGGGTGTGAGGAAGATTGTCAGCAGAGGGTGAAAATCAGATGTTCCTGTAGGAGGATCAAGAAGGTAACCCACATGGACCCTTCACGATCAAACATCCAGTTTCACATGCTTTAATAACTTTTCTGTCCAAGTTTCTCACCTTCAACCTTCAAATATATGATGAAATGGAGTTCAACACATTAAATGACTTGCTCATGACAGATCGTCACCCACTCGTGTGTGTGTGTGTGTGTGTGTGTGTGTGTGTGTGTTCCCATGCAGGAGGTCCCGTGCTGTCAGGCAGCTCAGTGCGTGGTGGAGTGTGATGATACATGCAGGGAGCAGCAGATGAGAGTCCGACAGGTAACCCTAACCCTGCTGGAGGAAAGAACAGTGCTTCTGCTGAAACTTTAAATGTGCCAATCATGAAGTGCCATCTGTGTGCGTGTGTTTAGCTTAAGGAGGCGGAGCAGAAAGCAGCCGAGGAGGAGGAGCAGAAGAAGCTCCAGGTGAGGACCTTGTCGTTCAGCCCGCTGGTCCGGTGTGTCGTCAGGCTACGGCGATTAGCTTAGCACCGAACCCGTCCATCCCGGGTCACTTCAGTCCATCTCTGCGTTCTACATGCTGCTCCGGGTTCTGCCGGTGTCTGTAACTCCACCGGATGTATTTGAAGGTGCCGGGTAATCCCGGTCAAGGTCCTCTGAGAAGCTTCTCCGGTGGACAGGGAAACCCCTCCAGGAAGCCGTCACATTTTACAGCCGTACGAGATGGCAGACCTGCGGAGTCTCAGCCGAGTCGTGTCTGAACAATGCTAATGCTAACCCCGCTGTGCAGGAGGAGCTGGAGGCCTTCGAGAAGCGTCAGCAGCGCGGAGGTCGCAGGAAGAAGCGGGGGAGGCGAGAGGAGGTGGACGACCAGCAGGACGGGAGAGCCAGGTGGAGAAGGTGCGCCACCTTTGTGCTTTTGCCACTGGGGGGCGCTCTGCTGGCACTGGCAGCCTACCGCCTGCTGCTCTCGCCCGACAACAAGGATTGATCGTGTATCTGACACTTGTTGATTAAAAAGTCTCCATTTCGTATTTCTCTCGGGGCTTCGTCTACATTTGAATTTACTTTTCTTTACAAACGTCTCTTTCCAAGAAAAGATGTCCTTTCACTGCGGGCTCGGTGGCTGTTTACTGTCCTCAACCACGTGCTAACTTCCACCTTCCACACGGTCATCTCGACTTCTCCGAGCGCTAACTCTTACCGTGACGCCCCCCCAAACCGCTGGAAAAGCAGCTGAGTTCAGCCACGCCCACAGGAAGTTCATAGCACCAAGAAAAGGTGAAACGTGAGTTGGATGAAGAGCCTAAAGGTCTTCTGGACCTCAAAAGACGCTTTGAAAACCTGTTGGATTAGCTAAGCATTACGAGCTGAAGCTGCTAGTCATAGTAGCTTAATCATCTGCTAGGACCTTTAAAGGTCACCGGTAATCATGTCTTACGCTAAGCTAACCTGTAGTAGCTCCATGTGAAGTCACTGCTCCCTCAAGGCCTGCTTTGATTCAAACAATGCTTTTTTTGTGAAACCACAGTGAGAGATTCTGTCAAGTTTGATTTGACCCCCCCCTTGATTCTTGACCAATAAAACCTGTGAAGGGAAGGTGTCCTCTGTTGTTGGACCGCCGTGATCTTCCACTCCAGGTGTGTGGACAGCGGCGAACAGACCCCTCGGCACTAACTCAGAACCAGGATGGCGTGGGAGAGCTCCTCCTGCAGGGAGGATCTTGGCCGGCCTGCCGGTGGCGCTTCGGCCGCAAGAAGCGGGAGGCGGGTGTGCTTGATGGAGTTAAAGTAGAAAGCGGTGGTCGTGTGTAGGAGCGAGTCCTGAGGGGGCCGGAGGAACGGTCCTGAGCTCCGCTCCAGCGCACCGTCTGGCCTGAGGCCGTGGGACCGGAGCCGGGTAACCTCGCGTCCAGGCGCCCGGGATCCGGTGCCGCTCCCTGTCCCGGTTCCGATCACATGAACATGACCCCGGCGCCAGCCCGCGCTCTCGCCTGCGACGAGCAACACCTTCAACACGCTGGTCTACATCCCGCGCACACGCTCCTGCCAACGACCTCTGCCTCACGTGTACGTTTCTACGCTTCCGCCGTCCCAGAAGGCAGTTTACGCTGCCGTCTGGCTGCGCCGCGCTGCCTCGCGGGACCTCATGTCGTCCGGAGAGGAGAAGCTCTCCAATGACAGTAGAGGGCATTCCAGTCTATCCTATGTGATGTCACTTCCTGTTTCTTCCTCTGAATCTGCCTCCGACCCATCACACACACACACACTCACACACAACCCCCACCCTGTCCCCAGAGGGTTCCTGGATCTTCATGGGTCTTCATGGCTATGTGGCGTCTCCTCTTTTGGAGAGCCAAGAACCCCCGGCCTGACCTCTGACCCCGCTGCGCTCTCTGCTCCCCACGTGCAAGCGTCGGTTCCCCTGAGGAAGGCTGGCGCTGGAACCCGAGCCCACCGCTGACCTTTGACCCCGGTGGTGGTGGTGGTGGTGGGGGGGGGGGGGGGGGTTTGAGTGAGTGACAGCCGGAGGTGTTTGGCACGCGCTCCCACGTGCGGGTGGGCGTGCAGGGGGCGGAGCCTCCTCCCGCCGCGCGCTAGTTCCCGCCTCGCGCTCCGCCGGCGCAGAGCGCGAGGCGGCGGGTCGTGTCGACCTGCGCGCGTGTCACCTTCAGCAGAGCGCGAGCTGCGACGGTGAGTGTCCCGCCGCGTGCGTGCGAGCGTGCGTGCGTCGCTGCGGCTCGTAAAGGACGACGTGAAGATGAGAGAAACGATCTCTTGGGTCTGAAGCGGCGCGTCCTCGTCCTCCGCCGTGACTTTTCGGCCGTCCATCATCATCCGACGAGCCGCTCGGCCGCTCCGAGTCACCGCTATTATTAGATCGGTATTTCTGAGTCGCCGTCCGTCGTGAGACCGGATGCGTCCGGTCGCCTGCAGACACCGGGACACAGAGAAAGCGACCGGACGACACGGTCCATAGGCGACGCTTTCCGAGGGAAGCCGAGCTGCGAGATCGCTCCTCCGGTACGGGGACCGCCGGCCGAAGTCGGATGGAGGCTCCCCTTAAAGTTGCTCTGGATTAATCCGGTGCACTTTCCCTCCAGGTGAGCAGCCGTGACCTCACCTGGCGTCCATGTGACCACGGATCCCGAAGGTTGCTGATTAACTCTCTCCCTAATGAGAAGGTCATAAACCTATAAAGCTGTCGGCCGCGCTCATCGATAATAATAAGAAGAATAATGACCCCTAATAGTCCGCGGTAGCAGCGGTTCATCAATAATTGATCAATGGGCCCGTCGGTCCACCGGGTCCGTCGATAATAACCAGTTTTATCATCATTTTGACCTCGCTCCCGATGCCTTCGCGGACCGTGGGAAAGCGTGTGTGTGTTCGACCCTTTTATTTCGAAGGTCAGTTTGAGGAGCGGAGCTTCACAGTGGAAGCCCAGGTGGACGGGTTAAGGAGATCAAGTGATTAGCTGATGGGTCGGTAGCAGGACGAAGCTGGGACCCAGACGTGTGTGTGCGCGCGTGCGCCCCAGCTCGCTGCGTGTGTGTGTGTGTGTGTGTGTGTGTGTGTGTGTGTGTGTGTGTGTGTGTGGGGGGGGGTCACACACATTGGTGTCAGGTTTCTGTGTTTCAAAATAGCTGGCTGCAGAAAGCCCGTGCCAGAGTGTGTGGGGCAGTTGGGCGTTGAAGTGGGTCAGATCTTCTCTGTCGAAGCCGATGGTGACCGCTGGATGCCGACGATGTCACGACCCCGGCCCGTGTGTGTCCCTCAGGTGGCGCGGCGTCCCGAGGCGAGGATGGGCGGGGAGGCGTGTCCTCACAAGCTGAGGTCTTCCAATCAGCTACGGCTTCTCCTCTACGTTCTGGTCCCGGCGTCGGTCGTGCTCGGAGCAGGACTGCTGGTCCTCACCATCACAGGTACACGCACACACACACACACACACGCACACAGGAGGGAAAGGAGGGACATTTGTCCATCAGTCTCAACCTTCACGTCGCTTTCATTGTCACCTTCAACTCCTCTCCTGAGCCAATCATCCGCCTCCATCTCACCACCTCCTCTCACACCACCCGCCTTCACGTCTTCTCACTCTCCATCCATGAACCTCCTCTCTGGTCTTCCTCCAGACCTCCTGCCCGGCAGCTCCAACCTCAGCATCCTTCTACTCCGATCTTCTCCACCCCTCTTCTGTCCATGTCCAAACCATCTCAGTGTGACTTCATCTCCAGATCATCCCTCTGATGGACCCTGTCTGTGCTTCTCCTGCTCCCTTCACCCTTATTTTGCTCTTAAAGTTTTACACTCAGATATTGTCCTCTCCACCACTCTGATCCAGCGTGGTCCTGGTCATCTTCAGCCGCCTGTCTGGTGGGTCCCAGAGGGCCGCTGTTGTTTGCTTTTATTCAGCCGTTGGTCCAGGTGTTGGGCGTCTGGAGCTCAGGAGGTAGAGCAGGAGGCCGGCGCTTCGATCCCGGCTCCTCCTGTCTGCGTGGACCACAAACCCCCTGAGCTCTTCTGCTGCCATCAGTGTGTGTGTGTGTGTGTGTGTGTGTGTGTGTGTGTCCGTGCATGTGTAGGATCCTCTTCCGTCATGAGTCTCTCCTTGTGTCACCAGAAACACCTCAGCAACACACACACACACACACACACACACACACACACACACACACACATATTTGTCAGCTTGGGTGTGTTTGTATGTCACGCTTTTGGTCGCCATGACAGCCGTTGTCCAATCAGAGTGAAGCCCCATCCTGAAGAGAAGGAATCTCAAATATTTACGTCGGCAATAAAACACCTCCATCCGTCTTTTCTTCTGCGGGAAGAAAAACACAATCAGAGACTTTCTTTTCTTCCCTTTTCATCTCATCCCTTGGCAGCTGTTCTTCTCAGCTCATTTAACACACACACACACACACACACACACACACACACACACACACACACACGCACACACACTGGTTCAACATCAAACAATCCCCCCCAACTTTCCTCCAATTTCTTGTAACTTTTTCTTTCTTTTCCTTTCCATCTTCCACAATTCTTTGTTTGAATATATGAATCAATAAGGTGTTGTGTGTGTGTGTATATGTGCGTGCGTGTGTGTGTGTGTGTGTGTGTGTGTGCGTGTGTGTGTGTGTGTGTGTGTGTGTGTTGAGCTGGA
>NC_141302.1:37500-65000 GCF_037954325.1 Fistularia commersonii | reverse complement strand
CCTGATTGGGCGGCGCTGGGCGCTGACTGTGGCCCACTGCTTCGAGGGGTGAGGGGAGGGGTGGCGGGAGGTCACGTGACCACGGCCATTGTTACCTGATTCAGACCGGTGTGTGTGCGTGTGTGTGTAGGAGGGAGAATGCTGACCTCTGGAAGGTGGTCTTGGGTCTGAACAACCTGGACCACCCAGGTGTCCACAGTCAGACTCGCGGTGTTTCCTCCATCATCGTTCACCCGCGCTACAACCGGGCAGTGGTCGACTACGACATCAGCGTGGTGCAGCTGGACGCCGAGGTGGGTGTCGTCGCCGACGCCAGCATTATGGCTGTTTGCTAACATGTGGGTCCAGATGTGCTCTTGACTGCGGTCAGCGACACTGTCATTCGCTCTTTCATTCATTATCTATACCGCTTAGGACACGCTCAGGGTCACGGGGGGGCGGAGCCTATTCACCGGCCGTGATTGGACGACAGCGGGGTTCACCCCGGACCGTCAATCACAGTGTCCCGCATACAGACGTCCGACCTTTCACCCTCTCATTCATTCATACACACACACACACATACACGCACACACACATCTATACAGACGGACATGGCTGTTAACAGATCGTGAGACCGGATCAGGATCTGCTGGGGCTGAATGGAGGATGTTAGCCCCGCCCCCTGGCGCCACTTCCTGTCTTGTCCAACGTTCTGAATGGATGCCAAGCTCATGTTTGCGTGTGTGTGTCACCTGGTCTTAGGTTAATGAGACGGCCTTCGTCAGACCTGTGTGTCTCCCACCGTCTGGACGGCTGCCTTCTGCCGACTCCTACTGCTACATCACTGGCTGGGGTCACATGGGCAACAGGAGTATGCACACACACACACACACACACACACACACACACACATTTTCACACACAGTTGTTCATGCACAGACACACACACATTTACACACACACTCACACACAGTTGTTCACGCACACACACACATACACACACTCACACAGTTGTTCACGCACACACACACACAAATTCACTTACTCTCACACAAACGCACACATCTACACACACACACATTTACACACACACTGACACACAGTTTTTCACGCACACACACACACACACACACACACATTTTCACACACAGTTGTTCATGCACAGACACACACACACACACACACACATTTACACACACACTCACACACAGTTGTTCACGCACACACACACACATACACACACTCACACAGTTGTTCACGCACACACACACACACACACACACACACAAATTCACTTACTCTCACACAAACGCACACATCTACACACACACACATTTACACACACACTGACACAGTTTTTCACGCACGCACACACACACACACACACACACACATCCTCACACATTTACACACACACACATTTGTTCACAAACATTCACTGACTCTCATGCACACTAACGCACACATTCACGCACACACCCACACCCACACACACACACACAAACACAAACACACTGACACACACACCCACACACAAACTCACTGACTCTCACACACACTAACACACACATTGGCTCACACACACACATTTACACAGACACTGACACACAGTTGTCCACGCACACACACACACACACACACACACACATTTACACAGACACTGACACACAGTTGTCCACGCACACACACACACACACACACACACACATCCTCACACATTTACACACACACATTTGTTCACAAACATTCACTGACTCATACACACACGCACACATTCACTCACACACACACACACAAACACACTGACACACAGTTGTTCATGCACACACACACACACACACACCCACACACAAACTCACTGACTCTCACACACACTAACACACACATTGGCTCACACACACACACACACACACACACGTGCGCGCTGGTGCAGAGGGAGTGAAAGTGCTGGGAGCCAGTGAAGGCAGCCGCTGCTGTTGTTGTGTGTCAGTGCCGTTCAAGCTCCAGGAGGGGGAGGTCCGGATCATCTCCTTCTCCCAGTGTCAGTCCTACTTCGACATGAAGACCATCACTCCCAGGATGCTTTGCGCCGGCTTCGACGCCGGGACGGTGGACTCCTGCATGGTGAGAGCCCGGAGCGCCCGCCGCGTTGTGGGAGACCGAACCCTTTGTCGGACGTCGGGTTTTCCCGAGAGTTTAGCGAGCGGGGATCGGGACCCGAAGGCCCGTTTCTGAAAATAGCCCAGAAGGTGTGCAGTGTGTGTTTCTGTGTGCGTCCGTCCTCAGGGCGACAGCGGCGGCCCGCTGGTGTGCGAGGACGGCGGCGGCGGCTGGACGCTGTACGGCCTGACGTCCTGGGGCAGCGTTTGCTTCAGCAAAGTACTCGGACCCGGCGTCTACAGCAACGTCACGCATTTTACTTCCTGGATCCGGCAGCAGATATACGTCCGCACCTACTTGAGCAACTGACATCACTTCCTGCCAGCATTCCAGGAGGAAGTGATGTCACCAGACACGCTCGCTTCCTCCACATGTGCCTATACTTATACTGATAGCCTTCAGATTCCAATAAGCTCGTGCTAACTAGTTAGCCGGTAGACACGTGACTGGAACCGACACGTTTTCCGTAGATCTTCGCCTTCATGGACATGATGTTGTAGTGACTCGTTGGTCTTCGCCCTCGTGCAAATCTAACATGCACACACGTGCGCTTCCCGTTTGCCTCCATCCGTCATCGCAGAGCCGGGCGCTGCAGGCCGTGACGCTCCGCCCGCTAACCCGAAGCTAGCCGAGAGCTTCGCATTGGTGGACCGGACCCATCTGAGCCTCGATTCCACGGACACGACCGTTATCTTCTTCGACCATCTTCCTTCCCCAGAAGAGAAGAAACTTCGGTGACCGAATGATTCACCTTGAACTTCTCGGCCAAAAAAGTCTTCTTCTCTTCAGTTAACTTCAGCACGTACCTCCTCCGTCACTCATCCCAAAGACGAGAACCTTCCGAAGGCCTCCCCTGACCTCCTGTTAGATCTTGTGTTAGATCTTCTGGGGTTTCTCCAACATCAGTCTCTACCTTTACATCCGATCAGGGTTTTAATGGCAGAAGGTCGCCATGGCCAAAGGTCCCCCGGCTAGAATCGGACGGGGGGGGGGGGAGCTGACGGTGAGCGCCGTCCGACGTGCAAACCGTTGGTGTCCCCGGCGGTCGCGATGAGTGGCCGTCGGTCGACGTCCCCACATTCCAAGAGGTCGCCGTTTGCGTGTTTGTCTTTTTATGAATATTTTTCTACACATCTTTGTATGTCCCGCCGCTGCCACCACCACGGGCAAGTGTGCGCAGTGACGTGCAGGCCACCTGTAAGTGTGTGATGTCACTTCCTGCGTTGGCTTTACCTCCATGTTGTGTTTCTTTCACATCAATAAAAATATTCAGGCCGTCTCTCCGTCTCTGTCTTCCTCCACCTGCCTTCGGAGGTACAGGTCCATCACCAGAAGGTTCTTCACTGATCCTGTAAATGTGTGTGACACATCAGCTGTTTGTTCTCTGTTGTGTGGAACAACAGTTTCAGACACACACCTGCTATTATCTGATGATGATGAGATGTATGATTGTCAGTTTGACAGGTGTGTGTGTGTGTGTGTGTGTGTGTGTGTGTGTGAGAGAGAGAGAGAGAGAGACAGCAACATGTGCCTAATACAAGGATTCATTGTGTGTGTATTCTACATATGACAAACAGCAGTATTTTAAGCAGTTATTAGTGAGACACTGTATGTGTGTGTGTGTGTGTGTGTGTGTGTGTCAGGATGACTGCAGAGTCAGTCGTCTGTTTGTCACTCCAGTAGAGCAGCTGAAGGACGATGGGTTCCTCAGCCGTAAGTTCACTCCGCGTTCTCATGAAAATCTTTGCTGTCATTTTTATTATTATTCACTGTCATTTTTCTGTTTCTATTGTTGTTATTACTGTTATTATTATTTGACATCTTTGGTGTGTTTTATTATTGTAGCTTATCTTGTTAAGAACAACTTTATTTATCCCAAAGGA
Organism: Fistularia commersonii; assembly: GCF_037954325.1. Classification (NCBI taxonomy): domain Eukaryota; kingdom Metazoa; phylum Chordata; class Actinopteri; order Syngnathiformes; family Fistulariidae; genus Fistularia; species Fistularia commersonii. The sequence continues at coordinate 60,975 of NC_141302.1, read as the reverse complement.
AATTGTTGTGCCAGAGTTTCAGGTAAAACATAACAATAATAAATAATAGTAGTAGTATTAGTAGTAGCATTGTTATTACTATACAATTTTTACTATTATTGTTGATGTTATCTGTCATCTGACCTAGGTGTCAGTCCAGGTGGTGTTCAGGTTGTGTGTGTGTGTGTGTGTGTGTATGTGTGTGTGTGTGTGTGTGTGTGTCAGAGGGAGTAGATGTTCAGTGCTCGGGTCTGAGTTCTAGGAGATGTTCCTCCTGGGGACTCAGATCAGCTCTGATGCTTTCAGACAGGAAGTGAGGGTCGTGTAAAAGCTGGTTTGAGATTTCCAGAACAAAAGGTCACCTGAGGTTCCACTGCTGTGTGTGTGTGTGTCTGTGCTTGTGTTTGTGTGTTTGTCACCCAGGTGGAAAATACAGACGCTGACGAACAAGACTGCTGGATGAGCGAAGATGCAGAGAAGCAGGTATGACCTTTGACCTCCCGATGACCCCGAACCCGCCTACGGACTGAACGGGTCGTTCGTGTTCAGTGTGAAACTCCGCCTCCACCTCTTGACCTTCGACCTCTGTTCTGTCAGAGAAGTTCACCGGGTCCAACACGCTTGATCTTGTGTGTGTGTGTGTGTGTGTGTGTGCTTGGTTTGATAATTAAGCAGTAATTCTGGTCACTGACATGAGGTGATGATGGACGGAAAAAGGGAAGGAGGAAGAAGTGAGGGAACAAAGGATTGAATATGAATGTGTATGTGTGTGTGTGTGTGTGTGTGTGTGCGTGTGCCATGTCTGTGACTCAGAGACGTCAACCTCAAGAAGCAGCTGGAAAATGTGACCTCAGCATCAGGAGATGTTGTTCTTCGAGCCTGACGTGTGTGAACCAGGTGCTTCACACACCTGGTGCTGAGTTAAACCTTGGTCCCCAAAAGAAGGTTTATCCAATCATGTGTGTGACTGATTTATGTCCCCGTGTTGCCGTACAAACCCATGCGCAGCATTGGGACCAAAGTGCAGCAGCTATTATGTGTGGCTTTGTTCCTTTCTCGCTCTCACACACACACACACACGCACACACACACACACACACACACACACGCATATCCGTGAAGCGGGAGAATAAAGTTCAGCTCAGTTGAAAGGAGAACTGGATTGTTGTTTTGGCTGCGGACATCAGACACCACGGTGAGGAAGACACTCTCTCACACACACACACACACACACACACACACACATTCTTGAGGGCAGTCTTGAGGTGAGGTGGTGGCAGAGGGGCAGAAGCTGCGTCAGCTGGTCTTCCAGGACTCCGTTTGTGGGTTATGGCGAGTCCCGTTCTACAGGGCGTGAACATTCCAGGCACTGAGAAGTCCAGAGCTGCTCACAAACCGGGTGGTGGAACAGCTCGAGATGGAATGTGAGATGGAACGGTATCTTCTCCAAGGCCGTTACGGGACTGGGAGAGCATCAGTGGGAGTGTGTCTCACAAAGTTCAGGGGATCCCAGAAAACAGACGGATCACAGATAATTTCCACACACACACACACACACACACACACACGTCAGAGGTGTTTGGAGACACCGGGGGTCGGGCTCCTCGGTCAGCTGGCAGGAGTTCCACTGCCTCTTGGATTCTGTCTCCTGCTCGGCTCTGATGGTTCTGCTCTCAGGAGGAACCAAACTTCTCCACCAGCACCAGCCAGAGGTCTGAGCCGTCTGTTGTTTTAGATGTTCTTAGACCTTGTTGTGTTCCTGCGTGCTCTCCGCTGTTGTTCTCCACTCTGGTCATGCTTTGTGACGGCAAAGACTCTTGGGCAGTAGATGTTTGTCAGCTTCTCTTCCAGCCAAACACTCTGAGAGTGCAGGGCGGAGGAACGGGACCATTTGTGGACGGGACCTCCTGCTCTGTCACACTTCACCCTGGAGAAACACCAGCACTGGTGCTTACTTCACTGTGTGTGTGTGTGTGTGTGTGTGTGTGTGTGTGTGTGTGTGTGTGTGTGTGTATGTGTGTGTGTGTGTGTGTGTGTGTGTGTGTGTGTGTGTGTGTGTGTGTGTCTATACTTGTAGATGACACGGTCCTCGTGCTGGATCAACTTAAAAGAGAGATGTCCTCGACCGCAGGGGTTGATCAACCTCCTTATCACCAAAGGTAACCATGCTGTTGCCATGGTAATGACACAAGCAGTCACGCGGTCGCCTAGGTAACACAGTGTCATCATTCCTGCGCGTTTACCCGAGTCTGATTCACAGCGGCCTTTAAAAAAAGTAAAATCATTAACGGTGAATGATTATCAGCTAACAATTAGTAATCAATTTTTTGTGCGCGTGTGTGTTTGTGTGTTCTCAGTGTTTCTCTTTGCCCTGCTGTTCGGAGTGGTCTGGTCCGTCACGGGGAGCGAGTGTTTGCCAGGAGGGAACATCTTCGGCGTCGTCATCCTCTTCATCACGTCGGTCCTCGGGGGGAAGCTGGTTGGGATGGTCCAGCTGCCCACTCTCCCCCCTTTCCCTCCACTACTTGGTATGACCCAAGCACACCTCCTCTCCTGTCCTTTCTCTCAAGCATGTCATCATAAGTTACGAGCAAGTGTGTGTGTGTGTGTGTGCGCGTGTGTGTGTGTGTGTGTGTGTGTGTGCGTGTGTGTGTGTGTGTGTGTGCGCACGTGTGTGTGTGTGTGTGTCTGTGTGCTTGTGTGTGCTTGTGTGTGTGTGTGCAGGCATGCTGCTGGCAGGGCTGCTGCTGCGTAACGTTCCCTACATCACGGATGCTGTTTACATCGACACTCACTGGTCTGCAGCTCTGAGGAACATCGCGCTGTCAATCATCCTGACTCGAGCTGGACTGGGCCTGGACCCCTCGGTAACACACGCACGCACACACACAAATCCACCCACACACACACACACACACACACACACACACACACACACACATACACACACACACACACACAATAGAACCAGAAGAAATGACCTGATGTGTCCAGGAGTCAGGCTTTTTTCTCCAGGCGTGGAACACCTGGTGGAGAGCAGGTTCTCACAAGGGTCAGGTTCTCCTCCAAAGTGTCTCCAGAAGAAACAGAGGGACTGCTTTCTGAAATTCTTTAGATATGTCATACCAGTGTGTGTGTGTGTGTGTGTGTGTGTGCAGGCGTTGCGTCGTCTGAAGGCCGTGTGTGTGCGTGTGGCTGTGGGTCCCTGTGTGCTGGAGGCCACCACCGTGGCCGTGGTCTCTCACTTCCTGCTGGGACTCCCATGGGCCTGGGGCTTCATCCTAGGGTACAAACATCTCTTCTCCTTGTCTGCCGTCTGTTGCTACCTGTGCATGAGCCTGGTGTGTGTGTGTGTGTGTGTGTGTGTGTGTGTGTGTGTGAAGGTTTGTTCTGGGCGCGGTGTCTCCAGCGGTGGTCGTCCCCTCCATGCTGCTGCTGCAGAAAGAAGGATACGGAGTAGGGAAGGTTGGTGAGACGCCTCATCCTCGGCAAGGCTTGGAGTCCAGAGAAGAGTCGTTATGTGCTCTAGCAGACGGCTGGGAGGAGGAGGTCCTCGGTGCTCCGAGAGGAAGCTCACGAACAGGCTGTTCTGCGTTGCTCTCCAGGGGATCCCCACTCTGCTGATGGCTGCTGGGAGTTTTGATGACATCTTAGCGATAACGGGGTTCTCCACCTGCCTGGGGATCTCCTTCTCCACGGGTCAGCTTACCCAGGTCCCCTCCGCCTTGAGGGTTCCTTGTCGTTTCTGTACGCCCCTAAGCTGTCATGTCACTGCAGGTTCCACATGGATGAACATCCTCAAGGGTCTTCTGGAGGTGGTTGGTGGAGTCATCGCGGGAACCCTTCTGGGCCTGTTCCTCTGCGTCTTTCCCAGCTTCGACCAGGTTTGACCTTCTCCTCCGTGTCGCTCCGAGAGTTTCGCCAAACGTCCTTCGGAAGCGGCCGTGTCCGTGACGATCGTCCGGTCCCGCAGGAGGACCTGGTGCTGAGCAGGACCCTCCTGCTGCTGGGCTTGTCCATCTTCTCGGTGTTCTGCAGTCACGCGGTGGGCTTTGCCGGCGCCGGCGGGCTGTGCACGCTGGTCCTGTCCTTCCTGGCTTCTCTGGGCTGGAGCTCCAGCAAGGTACGTGCATCAGCAAGGCTTGGAGTTCTACGCGGGGTCACACTGACGCCATCTCCCCTCGCAGGCGCCCGTGGCCTCCTTGGTGGGTCTCTCCTGGGACGTCTTCCAGCCCCTTCTCTTCGGTCTGATAGGAGCGGAGATCTCCATCGCATCGCTGAGCGGCAACACCGTGGGTGAGGACCGGAGCTCCCTCGCTTCACCACAGAGCCGTAGACCGGACGCCGGAGACCTTCGCGGTGAAGGATTAGGCCGGCAGCTCAGCGGGACGTCACCACGTCTGCTTGCGGTCTCTCCAGGTCTGGGTCTCGCCTGCATCGCCGTCGGCCTGGTGGTCCGGCTGCTCGTCACCTTCCTGCTGGTCCACTTCGGAGGATTCACCCTGAAGGAGAAGGTCTTCATTGCTGTGGCGTGGCTGCCGAAGGCCACCGTGCAGGTGGGTGCCGGGCCTTCGAGTCCCTCGGAGACCCGCGGTAGGACCTCACGCCCTCCGCTGTCCCTCAGGCCGCCATCGGCTCCAAGGCGCTGGACATGGCGAGGGACGCCGGGGACCAGACGCTGGTGGAGTACGGCCTGGTGGTGCTAACGCTAGCTGTGTTAGCCATCCTGACCACCGCTCCCATCGGGGCGCTGGGCATCGGCCTGGCCGGGCCACGCCTCCTGTGCCAGGAGGTCAAAGGTCAGCATGCACACACACACACACACACACACACACACACACACACACACACAGCGTCAGAACAAGAACATCCTCCACTCAGAAACGCTGAGTAGACTTTGGCAGTGGGAGGAACCTCCATCTGAGGGAACACGGATCCCTTCGGTCATGTGATCCACTTTTAAGTCACGTGACCGAAGGAGCGCTGGAGGAGCTGGAGGAGGAGTCTTCACCGTGAACATTGTTGACTTTCTGTTTGAGGAGGAGGAGATGACGAGTGGTCAGTAGAAGTGTCCATCACGGTGACAGACAATTCTTTCTCCTCTGAATCTCAGCGGACCCGTCGGCGGGCGGAGCCCCGATCCCCAGCGACCGCGTCATTGGTCAGGAGCTGGGTGACAAAAGGCTGGAGAGCAAGCTATGAGGCTTCTGATTGGATGAGAGAAGAAGGTGTCATCACTGGTGGCGTTTGGCCGCGTTGACACGTCAAATCAGAAGAAGGCGTCTTTCTGGTTTTCAGAAGGCCATCAGAGATCCAAGGAGGAACCCTCGTTCTCTTCGAGGGGATTCTTCTCCGACCTTCGCTTCCCTGTCCTCGGCTCATTTTTCTTTCTCTTTCTCATTTCTGAGATTAGCGCCGGCAGGCAGAGCTTCAAAGATAAATAAAGTCAGGAGATGTTCCTCCTCATCTCCACCAGGTGTCACTGAAAACAACCCAGCCTTCTTCTGTGCTTCTTCCGTGCCTCTGTACGTCCACGCCGGTGTTCCGATCAATATCAATATAAGCATCAATACCGGTCTGAGTATCACTGGTCACCGGTCGTTGCTGGCCTGTGATTGGCTCAGAGGACGCCTGGCGTCGGCCTTTACAGCTGGACATGGAAGAACAGGAAGCGGAGAAGAAAGAGAAGCAGTGACCCAATGAGTTTATTGATCCAAATGTCAATCGAGCTTTGATTAAACAGGAAGCGGCGGCTTTAATTCGATTGGCCGTCGAGGCCGTGAATGGATGAGGTCACAGCAGCTCCTCCTCACCCCCCCCCTCGACCCGGAGCATCGAAGGTAGGTGGCTAGGCGGCCCCTCCCAACCCCCCACCCGCCAGTCCCGCCCCCCCTCCCTCTCCTCTCTCAGAATCACGCTGTAGCGCATCCTGGAGACTCCGCCCCCGAGCCGGGCCGGACCCAGGAGCAGGACGCTGGTCCTGTACTGGACCTGTACTGGACCGGGAGGGGAGCCCTGCCCCCCCCCGGCCTGGTGCTCCGCGCTCCAGTCCCTGGAGATGAACAAAACGGAGCGATAGAGCGCCGTCACCCCCGGGTTCGGGGAGGCGACCCCCCTGCGCCCTCGCCTGGCCGGCGCCGCCCTGAGGGGCCCGTAGCCCACCCGGTACCAGGCCAGCAGGCGGCACAGGGTCCCGAGGGCCAGGGCCCCCGAAAACAGGCACAGCAGTAGGTAGCTTGCAAACAGCCAAACGCAGGGCCACTGCCGCCGCCCGCCACCGGTCAGCCCCGCCCACCAGCCAGGAGGGGGGGGCAGCGCCAACGTGACCTCTCTGTCCCCGGTGGTGACCTCGGGGGGGGAGTAGGTGACATCCAAGGTAGCGACCTCACTGACAAACTCTGTGGCCGCCTCAGTAGCCACATTGGCGACGACCTCGGTGGCCCCTGGTGCCACCTCTGTAGCCACCTCGATGTGGACCTTGGTAGCCATCTCGATGACGACCTCGGTGACGACCTCGGTAGCGACCTCTGTAGCCACCTCAATGACGACCGCGGCGGTGACCTCATTGGAGAGCACGTCTGAGACCCCAGTTGTGACAGCGGTCGGTGCAATGGTGGCCGGGTCCGTCCGGGCCGTCTGGAGGGGGGCGGGACTCGTGGCTGCGACAGGAAGCCGACCGTCACCTCTGACCACCTGGTCGGGGACGCAGAAGTCGGATTCTTCCAGCTCCATGACAGGTTGCCCCTTCAGATGCGAAGGAGATGCGCACACCTGCAGAGATAGTTGCAGGCCGTGAGGACAGCGGTCGGCGGACCGGAGACCTGGGCGGGACCTCCTGGTCCTCTGCTGGAGGTTCATACATTCCACAGCGCTCAGGTTCCTCTGAGGGCTCTGAGCTCTCCGCGCCTATCTCCTATCTGGCAGGAGATGCCTCTCTGCTCTGCACAAAGGAGGTAGCGGAAGCTGACCCGGTCTTCACTCACCACACTGTTGACGTCGTTGCTGACCACCGGGCCGTCCCTCACGTAGATGTTGAGGGAGTACTCGTCCAGGTAGCCGTAAAGGTACCCCAACGAGCAGAAGCAGGCCCACGGATTGGCCGAGAGGTAGAGATAGGGCACGTCCTCCTTGTGTACGAACCAATCCACTGGCATGTCGGTGATCTGGAACCAAAAGAGCGTGAGGAACTCCGCTCTCGCTCCGGGGTGACCCGAAGGTCTCTTCACGTTCTCACCTGGTTGATCTCCAGGTAGAGCGTCTCGATGGCAGGTAGGGGGCGGAGCATGGAGACAGGAAGCAGTGTGATACGGTTCGATGATAGGTCCAAGATCTGAAATAAAGGATGGAAGACCTCGAGGTGCCGGGAACTCTAGCATCCAGTGTTTGCATGCGGGGCTAGCATCCGGGGAAAGCTCAAATTGACATTTTGTGCTCGCACGAAGACACCGCCGATCCAGGCTTACTGTTAGCATGGCTAAGCTAACGTGCTGTAATTCATCCCGCCGATTCCCATGCTAACACGCTAACAGACCTCCAGCTTGCCGAGTCCGGAGAAGGTCTCGTTGCCCAAGAAGGCGATGGCGTTGTTGTCCAGGTAGAGCTCCGTCAGGCCCGGACATGCGGAGAAGGAGCCGTCGGGCAGCGATGTCAGGAGGTTCTTCCCCAGCCGGAGAACGTTCAGGGTGGGCAAGATGGCCGCCGCACTGGGGGTCACCTCTGGAACCTGGAGACACGAGGTCCACGTCAAAGGCCATTGCGCCCTCGCTGCGTCGGCCCGGCCGACAGGACGCTTGGAACGGGCCGGCCGAGCGGCACCTTGTTGTCCGTGAGGTCGATCTCGTGGATCTCGCTGAAGATCAGGTAGGAGGACCAGCTCAGAGCAGAGAACTGGTTTCTGGGAAACGCCAGGACCTGGAAGAGAGGCAGAAATGTTCTCACTGACAAGCTCCTTTCCGGAAACAGGAAACCTCTTCTGCTGGGTCCTGTCATCTGGTCCTCCTGGAGATAAGGGCGAGTGGAACATTAATGCAGGAAGGGGCTGTCAGCCCTCAAACACAGCCGGAGAGGAGCTCCTCTGGACAATCCCACGGAAAGATCTCAAACAGCATCGAGCGGGAGGCACCGAGAGATGGTCCTCACAGTCATCCGGGAGCTTGCTGATGCCGACGTCTCCAACAAAAGGGAGAAAGAATGTCATCGGCACGCGACCGAATCCTGATTCTTCTGCCGACAAACAAAGAAGAACGCTTCTGATTCCTACAATCTAAGACACAAAAAAACATCACGTTTACAACTGATGACTAAGATAATGATGCTCATCAGGAGGTCAGAAGGCAGTCAGAAGGAGGTCACTAGTAGATCAGAGGGAGGTCACTAGGAGGTCAGAAGGAGGTCGTTAGGAGGTTATTTGGAGGTGTTGAGCCTGGCCTGCTGTGAGCCGCATCTCTATCCAGCTGTGGTCAGATCTGCAAACCTTGGTTGTGGGGTCGAGATCCGGCGGGATGCTGCTGAAACCGGCCTCGGCGCAGGTCACCCGTGGACGGTGGTCCTTGTCCCGGTCGCTATGACAATCGTTCACGGCCCGAACCATGGAGGCGTGTTGGCCGAGGAGAACGAGGATGAAGACCAGCTGCATTCTGAGGACCGTCACTGTGTTCTGACTGGATCTGTGTGAGCGTCTCAGTGTGTGTGTGTGGGTGTGAGTGTGTGTCACAGGAAGTGTGTGAGCAGATAACGTGCAGCTGCAGCGTCTCCTTAAAAGTCTGCTCTGGAAGTGCAGCGTTGAAGGTCCAAACCTGCGGTTTCCTGGTTCTTCGTTCTTCTCAGGATTGTTTCCCGTGTGCCGTCAGAGCTCCGCCTTCTGCTCTCCACTCCCTGGACATCTTCATCGCGTACGGTTCGCCGTGTTAGCTAAGCATAGCTTAGCGGAGCTTAGCTCTGCGCTTAGCTCTGCGTAGCGTAGCTGTGATTCAAGGGTAAATACTCTCCTTCGAAGGTAAAGTAGGATTTTTGTGTTTTTTTTTCAAAAAAAGCGGCAGAAAGTGATTTTGCTGAAGTTCTGTTTTGCTGAAGTGAAGTTCTGACCAAAGCCCGTGGGGTCAAAGGTCACAGCCTTGAAAACTAACGGTGGAACCTGATTGGCCGCTGCGCCCGGACCCACGTGATGTCACCATCTATACAAACACGCCGCGTTCCAAAGTGCGTCCGGCGGCCGTCGACCCCGGCTCAACGCCACGTCCCACAGGAGGACAGCAAGACGAAGGACAGCAGGCCAAGGGGCTGTCGCCATGACGACTGAGTACCATGACAACTTGGACGAGAGCAGCGCCTCTTTTTGGAATAAAGGTAGCTGTCCACCTGTCTGTCTGTCCACCCGTCTCTCTCCATCTCTATCTACCTGTCTCTCCTCCACCAGATCTTCCCGTCTCCAGAACCTCCAGGTTCAGAAGCTGGCTGTTCCCTGGACTGACAGCAGCAGCCATCCTGCTGCTGGTCATCATCCTGGGAGCCACCAGTGAGACACACACACATCAAACACACATCATCAAATAATTGTATAATTCATGTTATTTATATATATATATATATATATATATATATATATATATATATATATTTATATGTGTGTGTGTGTGTGTGTATAAATGTATTTATATATAAATATATGTGTGTGTGTGTGTGTGTGTGTGTGTCCAGACACCAGTACGTTGAGTCGGTTGTGGGCAGTAGAGGTCAGCGTCGCCAACATGTCCGATTCTCTGGTCGCAGCGCAGCAGCTCAGTGCAGGTGAACCAGGTTCAATGTGGTTCTGAGAGGGTCTGAGGATGTCTGTGCGTGAGTGATGTTCAGGTGGTCCCTCCTTGGACGTGCCGTCGGGTCCTCCGTGGGCTGCATCCATGTCGTGCTTGTTGTTGCAGGAGCAGCGAAGAGCACCCAGCGGCTGAGGTTCGCCGTGGAGAGTCACAGGGACCAGCTGACCTCAGGTGACTCCGCCATGTTGGCCTTCTATCTCAGGGTGGAGGTCGGGCCTGAGTGGAGTCCACGGGACAGTCATGAACTCGTGGCTTTCCTGCTGCATTCGGATGATGTCGGAATAATACGAAAACGGAAATTTCTGATCTGGACTACTGTATTCGTCCAAAGGCCAGCTCAAGTCCCGAGAGCAGTGACACGTAGTTGGTGACGCTACAGATTCGGACTCACAATAGAGTCCTTAAACGCACTATTAAACAATAGAATCCCTGGAGCTCCTGAATGCAGCATCACTGAGTGTCTGCCAGTGTTTTTACCAGTGAGGAACGGTTAGGACACGACACTTGACCCTGTGACCTTTGACCTGTGTGTGTGTATTCAGTCACAGAAGCCCTGAAACAGCTTTCTGCTCTGGACTCCATCAGCAAGACAGTAGCCTCACTCAAGTGTTCACTGGAGAGACTCATCAACAACGGTACACACACACACACACACACACACACACACACACACACACACACACACACACACACTCAGCTAATCGCATGTCTATCCAAGGCTCGGTGACAGACAACTGCTGCCCCCTGGAGTGGCTTCCATTGGGCACGAGCTGTTACTTCTTCAGTAAGGTGTCCGTGTCCTGGAACGAGGCCAGGGACTGGTGCAATGGACACGAGGCCCACCTGGTCATTCTGCACACGGACGAGGAGTGGGTGAGCCTGTCTGTCCGTCCGTCCGCCTGTCCGTCCGCCCGTCCGTCCGTCCGTCCGTCCATCCGTCCGTCCGTCTGCTCTCGGTCGTCCGTCGCCGGGTCCGCCCGAGGTCCTGACTGAGCGATGTCTGTCTCTGTGTCTCTGGTCCAGGACTTTGTGATCCAGCACATCTCTGGCACCTTCCACTGGATCGGTCTGACCGACGAGAGGACGGGGAAGTGGGAGTGGGTCAACCAGACGCCGTACGTCATGAACAGAAGGTCAGGACCGTGTTTCTGCTCTCCAAATGTGTTTTTACCATCACTGAACACATAATGCTATGATTGTGCACGCACAGGCGGTGGAAGCCCGGTCAGCCCGACGCTTGGACCAATCACGGACTGGGACCCGGCGACGAGGACTGCGCTCACCTGCACTCTGACGGACGCCTCAACGACTTGCACTGCTCCTCCAAGCTGCGCTACATCTGCCAGAGGCACGGCACTTAGGCCACGCCCCCTGGAGACAGACCCCGCCTCCTGACCATAGGTCAAGCTCCAGCCAAAGCTCCGCCCCCCACACACCTGTTGACCTTCAGTGTTCCAACAAAAATAAAATCATATGACCTCAGTGTGTCTCCGATCACATCATCACACGCGCCGATTCGGGACATGATGCGGGACAACGGGAGCGTCCGATAGGTTGAAACAAGGAAATCGGCCGTCAACCCTTTATTTGCTTGTTCGATTGGCCCCTGATTGACAGTTTCAAAGATGTCCGACACATCGCGCCATTTACTTCGCACAGTTGCTCGGTCCAGGTGTCCATGTTCCAGGTTGTAGTCCATTAGTTCAGGAAGGAACTACAACTCCCACTGCACCTGTAAGGCCCCCTTCTGCAAGGTGGATTTCAGGTACCGGCAACTCCACCTTCTCGAGGTCCGTTTATGGGAACTGAGCTCTTGAACATCTGTGTGTGTGTGTGTGTGTGTGTGTGTGTCTCAGTCGGTCAGCAGGAACGCCCGGCTCAGAACCACTTCAGTCGTAGCTCCTCCCAGATGACAGGCATCCAGGACACACACTAGCCTCCGATTGGCTAGCTGAGCCGCCATGCCGATGAGGTCACCTGGTGGAGACGACCTCCTTCATCATCATCATCATCATCATCTTCGTCATGATTGTTTTTGTGTGTGTTTGCCTGCAGCCCCACCTGGCGAAGGTGGTGGGGTGTTTGAGGAGAAGGCTCCGTGGGCCAGGATGGAGGTCCAGGAGTTGGAGTGATGATGGAGCCGAGGCGACGAAGATAAAGCGGAGGAGTGAGGGAGGAAGGTGGCATCGACCAGAACCCCGTCCGAGAGAGCTTGAGACAGGGAGAGACAGACATCCATGTTTGGAGGTAGCTCTTGTCAGATAGTACGTGTGAGTGTGTGTGTGTGTGTGTGTGTGTGTGTACCCCTCAGCCTCAGTGTATAGTAGTGGTCAGACTCGAAGGTGAAGTCATGGTTTACTCTCCCCCCAATAGATGTGGCTTTCGCCTGCTCCTCCCTCCACTCGTGGTTATAGCGCATCCTCAGCGTTTCCAAGGCAACGTGTGAAAAATTTGGGGGAGGACGAGCACAGGGGACGGAGCGCTCATCTTCATCATCCTCTTCATCGGTGTTTTGCAGAAACTCCATGGAAGCATCAAACAGAATGACTGGACTCACACGCACACACACACACACACACACACAAACATACACACACAGATGAGTTCTGACACTGCATGTAATTACTCATGCACACACATTCAGACTCCTACCTGTCTTGTTGTGCTGTGGTCGTAGGGTCACTCTGGGACACCTGCAGACATACAGAGGGCGGGCTCTGATTGGACAGATGCTTCATTTGACCGTCCAATCAGAGCTCCTGCTGTTTCTTCTCTTTGTCCCCTCCCCCACCCCCACCCCCAAGGAGAGGATCTCTGCCTGCACATGGTAGCAAAGAGGAGCTGAAGCTTAAACTAACATGCTAACACTATGCTAATTGTGATGAGGATATAAGTCTTTGACGCATGAGTCAAACATGTGACGAGAGCCGGTTGCCATGACATCACCTCTTGTTTGGCGTTTCAGTCTGAAGTAGGGACTTCCTCTTGAGCGATTTTCTGTTCACATACAAAAACACACACACACAGAGTATATCAGCAAATTAGGTTCTAGTCAAAGACATTCAAGTCCTGTATCTTCCGCCTCACCTGGCTGCCAGGTGTGGGGGGGGCTGGAGCCTCTGCGGGCTGACCGTCGAGGACAGCGAGGAGGACGAGGGGGGGGAGGAGGGGGACGGATGGGGGGAACGGGGGGTGGAAGGACAGGAGGAGGGGGACGGACGGGGGGAGAGGGGGGTGGAGGGGCAGGAGGAGCGGGGAGGGGTCAGAGATCCGTCCATCCAGAACAGACAGCTATCCTCCTGGAAGAGACGTTAGCTTAGCAAAAGGGGGGTGGACACAGAATGCCGTTCGCTCGGCATCAACATCAGCTACCTGTCCTCTGCGGCTGTAGGTTACCATAGTAACAGTGGCCTGGATACAGAATGTGGATCGCTCCCCGCAGCAGAGGCTGTCCAGCTCCCTCTGCAGCTCCGCCCCTTGCAGAAAACCAGTTTGACCTGCTGACCAAAGATGAATTCAGCGCTAACCCCCCCGGTGTTGAAACCGTGGAACGACATGAATGTCGCGGCTCCTTGGGACGAGGGCATCTGTCGGAGATTCCCCGACCCGAAAGGTCACACCAGGTGTTGCTAGGCCAACTATCAGGCAGCAGAACAGAGGCCGCGCCCCCTCATTGCTGGCATGGAGGTAACACGCCCTTTCCCTTTTTCAGAAATGTGAGCACAACCTTCAACTGACCTCTCCTGTCCCTCATGAAGGCCTCCAGCGAGGTGGCGAGGGGAGGGTACGGGAAAAATCCTCCGATCCGTGCGCGGCTCAGCACCTGTCCTTCATCCTGCCCCTTCAGCCACCGCAGGAAATGTCGCACCGGCTGCAGCCGCCGGTACATCATCTGGGAGTGATGGCCAAGACCTGCCGACGCCCGCCACGTTAGGACGCCGAGATGTCACCTTGACATCCCCGTCACGAGACATCACGGTTACCTGTGCAGTAGACCTGTGTGTAGGTGGTATTGGTCAGGTAGCCCGTCCCCTCCGCCGCCCTGACAAGCCTCAGCCTGGTGCAGACCACCACCGACACTTGAGACAGACAGTGGGCCACAGAGCAGGGTCAGAGGTCAGAGGTCACTGGGTCAAAGGCGTCACCAGACACAACCCCCCCCCCCCCGGCTGCCGTCTGGCGGCCCGGATCTCACGTGGGTGGAGCTTGCCGTGCGTCTCGGGCTGCGATGTGGAGAATAGCTTAACCGTGATTGGCCGGTCGCCGGACCCGTCCTCCAGTCGCAGCCAGCGGTACTCCAACAGCTCCGCTCCTCGGCCGTCTGCCCGAGACCACGCACACCGGAGGTCACGTTCGAGGCGGAGGCGTCTCCTGGTCGGTCGGAAAACCAGCACTCACCCGTGCTCCTGATTCGCTCAGACCGACCCGCAAAGGTCAGTAGGCCGATGACATCACACAGGCCGCCGTGGGGACGGTCCAGGAGCTCCTTACTAGAGGACAGGGGGAGAGAGGACCGGTAAGGAGACCTCTTCTCTTGAGGAGGTGTGTGTGTGTGTGTGTGTGTGTGTGTGTGTGTGTGTGTGTGTGTGAGAGAGAGTACCTGCTGCTGAAGCTGTAGGCTGGAACAGGCGGCAGGTGTTGAGGACACACGGAGGACGGCGGGAGGACAGAGACGCGAGCAGATGGATTCCTGCTGTTCACGCTGATCTCTGCAGGAGACAAAATACCTCTGCACCTGCATCTCCACGGAAACAGTTGGACTCTGTGTGTGTGTGTGTGTGTGTGTGTGTGTTACAAACACTCTCCTCTGGATTCATAGTGAGGAGCTTCATGAAGATGGAGACCCACCGATGTCATCCTCCTCCGCCAGGAAGAGATGTTTGACCCGATAGCGTCTCAGGGCGATGATGTCACCGGGCTTCAGCCGCCGGTACCAGCGGACACAGGCGGTGTTCCACAACACCACGCGCACACTTCCCGTCTGGTCACACACCTCCAGCACCGCCTGGTGGGGACAGACAGAAGAGCAGGCCCTGCTGGAGGGAACCCGGGCAGGAGAGCACGAGAGAACAACCTCACCCGGCCCCCATCTTCATATCACACAGGTCCGAGACGACGCGAGAAGAATCTCCTACTGCCGCGGTCATCATGCGGGACTACCTTCAGTCGAGGAGGGAGACCGGCAGGAAGTCACTGACCTGATATGGACACTCACAGTTGCGGTCGCTCCTCCCATAATACATCAGGTGGGACTTGTTGATGATGCGTACGATCAGAAGATGACCACCGGGGCGGCGGGCCACGCCCCCTCCGCCACGCAGGAAGGAGGACCGCAGGTCAGCCACCGACACAGTGGGACGGAGGGCTGTGCGCACACACACACACACACACACACACACATACGCGCACACTGCAGGTTAGAATTGAGCAGAATCACAGAACTGATGCCATTCTCCATCCCACCTTGGTCTTGGTCCTCCTCCTCCTCCTCCTCCTCCTCTTCATCGTCGGGAGGTGGCTCGCTCCACGCCGCCCCACTGAAGTCCACGTTGTTCCACAGAGGTAAAAACACCGTCCTATTGGCTCTGAGGGGTAATAGGGGACCTGCAGGCCAATCAGACAGGAGGGGGTGTTGCCTAAATCACTGACCTGCAGGAAGGTTGGCTTCATCTGATTGGGATTATTCTCTCTGAAATAATCCCAGATTATACTATAACAATAATCTCATTATTTCTGCTTGGAAACACCTGACTAATAATAATAACAATAATAATCATAACGATACCAATAGAAATAATAATCATGACAACAACAGCAACAATAATAAATAACGATGATAGTAATAACAATGACGGTGATAATCATATAACACTAGAAACAATAATAAATAAAACAACAATAAAAATTGTAACGATAAGGATCGTGATAATAATGATAATAATGATAACAGTAACAATCAAAATGCTATTGGCTGTTGCCGCTGATAGCAATAATAGCCCCTGCAGAGTGAAACCGATGTACCTGCTGCCTCTGAGTTGCCAAACCACGGCAGCGAGTCTAAGTCCCGCTCTCTGCCAACATGGCTTCGGGCGTGACCTTTAACCTCTGCGCCGACCAGCCGGTAGCTGGACGGCGGGGAGGCGTCGCGGCCTCCGTCCGACCCCCGGGCCAACATGGCGGGGGAGAAGCGGACGTGCCGGAGCTCCGCCCCCGACCGCAGGACGCCACGCTCCACCAATCGGTTCAGCCCGGGATCCAGAGTGACTCGGAGTCGACAGTCCCCGTCCGTCAACGTGGCGTCGTAGAGGTTGTCGCCTAGGCAACAAGAGGAGGCGGCCACATCAAGAAGTCGGTCTGCTGCCGGTGGACGATTGTCTAATCGCTCATTGTTTTTCTGTTGTGAACATAAATTTTACTTTTAAATTTTTTTTATTTTATAGTACGCTTGAGGTACTCTGATCTACGATTTCAAATTCCTTAGCGCCCCATTGAGGAGAGTCATCCTCTACGGTGACCGTCACGGACGAGCCAATGACACGGCCACCTGGCGGCTCTGGGATGCGGTTGGGGCGCGACGCGATGCTCGGTAGCGCCTCGAAGCCGAGAAGGAGCTCGGGAATCCAACCGGCGACTGCTGGTCGCCTGAGCCACGCCCCCTCGACCACTAAGCCACGCCCTCCCCCCCCCCGACCACAAAGCCACGCCCCTCGGCCACAAAGCCACGCCCCGTAAAGGTAAGGTATTGACGACCTCTTTATTCTGTGTACCGGAATTTACTTATGTTTCTTGTTTCAAACGTTTTAAAGAATTTCCCTCTCGTTTGCCGTGTGCGTGTGCGTGTGCGCGGGGTCGGACCGTGCAGGATGGAGCGGGGGAAGTAGACGCAGGATCCCTGGTCGCGGCCGTAGCGCTGCAGCTGCAGCACCAACACACACTCCCTGCAGACGACCGGAAACACCTGCAGGACGATCGGGGAAAAATCAACACTGTCATTGTCGATGGAAGGGAAACAGGATGAGCCTGAACACGCTCTTCATGTTTAGTCCGTTAAGCCTTTCTTCTTTTACTGTTTAAACTTCCCGTGTGAATGTGAAACGTCGGCTCAGCCGACGGTGGCACAACAAGCTCCCTTCAAATATCTGCGGTTTTAGGGACTCGCTGATTCGGCGTCCCGCACCGGCGGACGTACGGCGGTCTGACGGGGGCTCTGGTCCGGATCGGTCGGTTCCCGGTTCTCCGGCTGAACCAAACACCTCTAACCTGCGGGGAGCCCGCCGTCAGAGGACGCGCTTCGAAAGGGAGTCCGTCCCGCGTGTGAGAAGGCGCGGACATCTCAGACCGATCGGCGGTACGATCGCTAATCGATTGACTATTCTATCGATCGATCGGAACGGCGGTGCACCTGGCCGGGACCGGATGTGGACCTGGACAGAGTCCTTTGGAAGACGCAGCCGGAAGCCGCCATGTTGGATCGGCGGGGAACAACAGCGCGGTGCATTGTGGGAGAAGAGCATCCGCTTCTCGCGTCGATGATCGATCTTGAATCGATGAGGTCGTTTGTATCAGCGGTCTGTTTCGCAGTACTTTCCTTTTTAACCACTCAGCTCCTTTTTTACAGCGATTCCCTTCGTCCACTCTGAAGCCGCCGTCTTCAGCGCTCCCTGCTGGCCGCTCCAGGAGCCTGCTCCTCATGTTTACAACATCATCATCCAACATCTCAGCCTGCAGGTTACTGACCATCATCCAACCATCTCAGCCGTCCATCTGCAGGTGAGGTCATCCTGTCACCTGACCAACCCCCAATTCATGCATTCATGCAGGACATGACCACATCCTTCCAGAGCCCTTTATTTGTTTCCATGTTTTTCGCCATTAACACGGAGGGGGTGCTGTGTGTGTGTGTGTGTGTGTGTGTGTGGGGGGGGGGTCAGCGTGTGTGAGAGAAGTGGGCGGAGTCTCTGAAGCCCAGATAGAGGGTGAAGAGCAGGTGTAGAGCCTGGATGCGACTGCCGTAGACAGGGATGTCCATGAGGGCACAGATGATGTCACAGTATTGCGTGAGGTCACAGTTGAGGCGTGCGGGCGGCGGCGGCGTGCGGCCCAGCAGCTCCTCCATGTCAGCGGGCCACTCCTCCATCAGCCGGTCCACGTCGGGCACAGCACGCACGTACTGCACGCTCGCTGCCGGCTTCGAACGGTGGAGAGCACAGATACTCTCTACCCAGACATCCACTGCTCTGGGATTGGACTGGGGGCGGGGCACGCTCGTCACCTTCTTCAGCTGACACACACACACACATACACACAGTTGGTGTTTGTATGTGTAGATCTCACTGAAGATGTGTGTGTATGTGTGCCTGTATTTTATAATCAATAAGAAATTAAATGAAAGAATAATTCATTCATTTTCTATTCCTCGTCTTGCTGTCAGTTACAGTATGTGTGTGTGTGTGTGTGTGTGTGTGTGTGTACCTCTGCGCCCCCATGCTGCTTGGTCTCCTCTGACAGCCACAGAGACATAACGGTAGGATCCGACTGTTTGACACTGGGCTCATCCAGAACCACCAGACCCAGACCATCGGATTTCCCGTCAGGCCTTGGAACCTGAACGCCACACAGGGAGGATGTTACACACTCACTAGCTCACTGCTTCACTGCTGCCATGGCAACAGGATGTGGTCAAGCACTCACCTTTAAGAAGGCATCAATGTCTCCCACAGCAGGGATAAAGTCAGGGATGAAGGGTTTCAGGTTGTGATCCAGCTCGATGGTCTGGGGGTTGTAACTAAGACGTGCACCCCATCCCATTCAAACACACACAGACACACATACACACTGATAAAAATCTTACAAATCGATGACTGTGAAACACCCCGAGCTAGGTACTGTGGAGGTTCTCAGGTCTAACCCTGGCTTCTCTCCTTCAAACATTCACGTTTGTTGATTATATGTATCCATTCGGAATCCACGTCCCCTCAATCCCCCACAAGATACTGGTCACCCCGGAATCAGGCCCGGGCAGCTAGTGTCAGCCTAGAACCGGGCCCAGGTGGGGTCACCCCCGGATCGGGACCAGGCTGGCTCAGCCCGGGACACTAACCGCATGATGTACTGGAACAGCTCTTTGATGTCGGTGCTGACGGGCAGGTTGGCGAAGGCTGCCGGGTCGTAGGCTCCTTCCGGAGCCTCGCTGGTCTCGTCGTCGTCGTCGTCGTCCGAGTCATCGTCAGAATCCTCCTCCTCCTCCTCCTCCTCCTCCTCCTCCTCCTCAGGACTGCCGGGCTGCCGGCTGATCGGCTCTTTGACCCTTGGAGGCGTCCCATCGTCTTCCAAGTCGTCGCTGCTGCTGTTGGCGGACATCAGGCCGCGCCCGCCTCTCCTCGGTCTGGACCGGGACTGAAAAGCGGAGATTGGCTGAGCGGAGGTTTCCTCCGATCATCTCCGGGCCCTCCGAGGGGTGAGGGACCTGGACCCGTCATGTCAACGCAGCTACCTGCCGGCTGCAGACACTGGCGACCTCCTCCGGGTCGGTGACCTCCACGCACTCGTCGTAGGGCTGGTTCTTCAACGGGCCGGTGCGTTTGAACCGGACGGCTCGATCCATAGGACGGCGGTGGTCCGCCTCGTCGCGCTGTGGCGTACGGGCAGGGAAGAACCAACATGAGGTGAAGGAGAAAACGACAAAGTTTGAGTCTGTGCACTCGTCCAGGTGACCCAGGACCAGGTGAGTGAGTCTAGGTCAGGGCTGGGCAAACTGCAGCCCGCGGGCCACATCCGACCCGTCAAAGATCGGTACAGAATTCATACTTGATGTGAATGACTGCATGATTGGATCAATGAATGTGGGAGCTCAAATAGGAGATTATTTCATTTTTGGAGCTACTTCAGAATTTTCCGGAGCTGAACGACAGATTGTCTTAGGGATTTAGCCTTTACTGTGGACAAACTGACACACACGAGTAAGCTGCACATGAAACTACAAGGGAAAAAACGGTTTGTGCATGAAATGCAAGCAACCGTCAGAGCCTTCAAAACCGAGCTGGTTTCATTTTCAAAACAAATGTCAGACGAGTCTGATATGTACCGTTAACAAATGCGTTTTTTTTTTGTTTTTTTTTTTTATATGTATCGTATCTTTTGGTGACCCGGCCCGTCTGTCAATTTTTAAAAGTCATTGTGGCCCCTCACCCCTGGTCTAGGTCTAGTCAAGTGAAATTTTATTTCACGGTGCCAAATCACAGCCGAGTTATCTGACGGTACCTTCCTTGGAGAGAAGGCCAGAAAGACGTGCACAAACCCCCCATGATTGAGCACCAGGACACAGCGGCGTGGAGGCGGCCTTCTGTCTCGACCGGGAGGAGCCGAAAATCCGACCGAGCGAGAGTTAAAGGACCGCGGCGTGAGTGAGGCCGAGACACTGCAGCGACATCGTCACAAGATACTGGCGCCAGGGAATCAAATCACGATGGCACGCAACAAACGGCCGGCCTGTGCTGCTCCGGTGGCGGGGCGGGCCTCCGAGGGAGTCCGGACGCATTAGCGGGGACCGGAGCGGCTCTGCGGGCCCGTTACATCTCACGACTACACCGGCGACGCTAATGTTAGCCACAAGCTACGTCAATGATAAACACACCGAAGCTCCGCTAGCACACGCTGGGCCGGTAGATAGGGGTCCAACCGGGAGACGGGGGTCCAAACGGGAGACGGGGGGCCGCGGATCCAACCGGGGAGAGGAGGGTCCGCGGTTACAAAAACGCTCCGTTCATCGCTTTCGATCGTCGGTGTGACTTTGAGCGGTGGGCGCAGCTAGCTAGCCGAGCGCACGGCTCTGGCTCTCACTGTATCCTAGCAACGGGGCTCCCAAGGCATCACGGGAAATGTAGTTCAGGCCACCGGCGCTCGATCGTGTAGGAACGACTTGGTTTCACTTCCGGGCTTGCCTTTATTACCGCGGCTACAATTAACAGGACAGAACAGTCGAAATGAAAGGGCGAAAACAATACGACTGACGCGACATAATTAGTTTTATTCGCCAAACCTAGGAGTACATGTAGATGTCTCGTATTTATTGTTGTTGTGCTGCTGTGACAAACGGATTTTGCCGATGGGGATCAAAAAGTACTGTCTTATCTCTTACTATTCTGGGCTGCCAATAAATATTCGTATAGTCAAGTGTCTTTTTGTGTTTATATCCTCCAATGCTTTGTGTCTTTTCCTACTCGTTGTTTTCTGTCTGTCCAGCTCTCGGTGCCATTTATCTATTATTAAGAGGAGTGGCCTCGTTTCTGTACATTTTAAAAAGAAGGGTTGATTCAGAACTAGAAAACGTCATTAGCTCCTGAGTGGCAATTGTGGGGAAGCAGATCTGACATCTAAACGTGTGAAAATAGGAAAATTAAGAGATGAGATGAGAACAACTTTATTTATCCCGAAGGAAATTGTTGTGCCAGAGTTTCAAGCAAAAACATAACAGTAGTAGATAATAGTAGGAAGGAGGGAGAATAAGAATGTCTTAAGAAGGTCTTAAGTACAAAGATTTGAAGATTCCCTGCAGCTGAGGGAAGAGGAATTAAAAAGTCTGATAGCCTCAGGTAGGAAAGACCTCCTGTGGCGTTCAGCGGAGCTCCTTGGTGGTATTAATCTACGACTGAAAGAGCTCTGACAGGATGACAGTGTGGCATGCAGGGGGTGATGGACGTTATCCATGATGCTGAGAAGCTTCCTCAGCATCCTTCTCTCTGACACCTGCACAACAGACTCCAGTTCCACTCCTAGGACAGATCCAGCTCTCCTGATGAGCTTGTTGAGTCTGTTAGCGTCAGCTGTCTTGATCCTGCTGCCCCAGCACACAACAGCGTAGAAGATGACGCTGGACACCACCGAGTGGTAAAACATCCGCAGCATGGTCCTGCAGACGTTGAAAGATCTGAGCCTCCTGAGGAAGAACAGGCGGCTCTGACCCTTCTTGAAGATGGCATCGATGTTCAAGGTCCAGTCCAGTTTATTATTCAAGTGGACACCCGGGTATTTGAAGGTGTCCACAATGTCCACTTCTGTACCCCCGATGGTGACCAGATTCAGGTGGGTCCTTTGTTTCCTGAAATCCACCACTAGCTCCTTTGTCTTAGACACATTGACACAATTGTGTGGATGCAATTAGTATAAAGAATGAGGGCCAAATAAGAATCAAATCTTCTTCTTCTTCTTCTTTCGGCTTTTCCCGTTAGGGGTCGCCACAGCGAGTCAACTTTTTCCATCTAACCCTATTCTCTGTATCTTCCTCTCTCACATCAGCTACCTTCATATCCTCTCTCACTACGTCCATAAATCTTCTCTTTGGTCTTCCTTGAGACCTCTTGCCTGGCAGCTCCAATTCCAAATAATTCCAAATAAGAATCAAATAAAAATACAAATAGGATCAAAAGGATCCTCCTGCTTTTATCTATTATTGTTATGTTTTTGTTTGAAACCCTGGCACAACAATTTCCCTCGGGATGAATTAAGTTGTTCTAATCTTATCTGAAAATGAAGTTAAACAATTAACTAAATGGGGAACTGGGACGGCTAAATAATGTGTGTGAGGGTTCTAAGTCATCCAGGTCATCGGCCGATCTACTATTGTCATATGTCATGATCTGGAGAAGCCGTTGGGTGAAGGTGAGGCGTCGTCACGAACACAACCCACGTTCACGGGCCTCGACCGCGGCTGACCGGCCCCCGGTTGAACGCGCAAGGGCCGCAATTCCCCTCCCGGGCGCTGGAGGGCGACATCCCACCAAGGAGCCCTCCAATCTCGAGCGGAAACAACGCGAGGCGGAAGTTTCGTGAGTCCACTGTGATCTGCGTCTGGCGGCGGGACGGTTGTTTTTTTGGAACGACGAACACAGCTTCTTTGTTCTCCCAGGCGGCGGACTTCCAGGTACACCGCCACCTCGGCACATTGTCGCCTTTTCACGGCCAAAGGTGAAAATAAAACGGGAGCGAAGGTTCGGCTCTGGGCTTTCGCCTTAGCCTGATGCTAACTAGCATTGAGGCTAATAGCTAGCTGGTGCTTCGCCTCCCCTAAGACTCGGGGGGGGGGGGGGGTAACTTGTATTTGCCCGCATGCTGTCCGAGTTTAAAGTTTAAATATCCCACTTAATCATCTATAGAATTCCACATTCGTGAAGTTCCAGCCCCGTGAGGACTCCTCCCAGTCGAGTTTTTCTGATTTGAAGATCAGAAGTTAAGGAGTCTAGAGGGTGTTTTCCTGCGACCGTTCATGTTTATTATGGGTACTTGGAATATCAGATTTGATCAACCTATAAGCACTTTCGGTGAAAACATTTTAAAAGCTGTGGGCCGACCGACGGACTTTTTTTTATTATTACTCAAGCTAATGTCCTGCTAAATCTTCTCAGCTCATCTCCAGGTCAGCTGTTATTGTAGGTAACTTGTATCTGATTTTTAATTCATTAGCCGGCGTTATCCTATCTTTGTTTGCAACGATGTTCTGTGTCAGAGCCCAAATGTATGTGCTTCTAGTTTTGTAAAGAGCAACGCTCTAAGTTCTAGCACGAAATGAAAGTCAACTATTACGATGGATTTTGACACATATGTCAGTTTTCCAGACAGCACTAGCACTCTGCTTTTTGCCTTGCTTTTCTTCAACCGTCAGAACCAGCTGGTGGAAGAACCAGGGCTT
>NC_141302.1:10000-32500 GCF_037954325.1 Fistularia commersonii | reverse complement strand
TCCAGCCATCTGTAGTCCATTTTATAGACTGTGTGTGTGTGTGTGTGTGTGTGTGTGTGTGTGTGTGTGTGTGTTTGTGTGTGTGTGTGAGTTAGTCAGGAGGACCAGTGTTACTGCCTATTACTACACAATATAATATGTTCTTATTTCCAATAAAAAAAAAATCAATAGGAATATGACAGCATCCTCTGTGTTTCCATGGTAACCACTGTTGCGATCCCCCTCAGGTGTTAGACGATGTTTGAGGGGGATGAGTTCTTGACAGCAGTTCACAGGCTGAAGCCAGGATCTGCTTCCTCCAGCTGATTAGAGAAGGTCCAGTCCACGCCTGGAACCTTCATGTTCAGCAGGACATCTGGGATGGAAGTGCATGTTCTCTGTTAGAGCCCTGTCCATTTGCACCTGTCCAAGACTGGTCCATCAACAAATGGGTCATGGTCCATTGTCCAGATCTCACATTCCCTGGTGATGTAACCATCTTCAGTTCTGCCGGGTCCAGGTGGACCATTGATCATCTCTTGATTGCACATGATCCTGTACCAGAGCGCCTCTACAGGTGTAGAACGGTCTCAGCCCACTCTGGGTGTAAGGTGGGGGGCAGGCTCTCCTCTCATAACCACCTCACAGGTCCTTATGGGACCAGACCTGATCTTCTCCAAGCCTTCTGAGGAACCTTCAAGATTACATGTCAGATCTTTGCCAGCTTGATTAATTGATTGACGATTCTTCGGGAAGAGCCCGCTCCTGTCAGTCAGTCAGTTGGTCCTGTGCATAGTCACTTCATAAAGTTGGCTGACAAGCCTCAGTTGAGATGATTGAAATCGAATGAGCTTTATTGAAGGAGATCCAGCTGGTCCTCAGAAGAGGACACAGACACTCATATTTGTTCATGAAACTGCTATGACCGGCTCTGGCGGTGGCTGGCCTTGTGACCAGAAAACAGGACCAAGCTTAGACGCCTGCTGTAGCGTGTCAGCTGTTAGGTCAGAAGTCAGCCCTCGGTGAGGTCGTCGTTGAAGTGCAGCAGGATGGCGGGGGTGAAGAGGTCGTGGTCGAGACGTAGCTCCTGGAGGCGGAGGTCGTCGTCCAGCACGCCGTTCTCGGTGAGCGTCCTGTTCATGTCCAATGTCTCGCCGCCGTGTTTCCATGTGTAGCTGCTGGCGTGGGAGTTGAAGCGCTCGTAACGGTGACGGATTTCCGCCAGGGTCTCCTCGCAGCACACCTGGGACAATGCTAGCACATTAGCTTACTCCAGCCTCCAACGTGCGTGCGCACATACACGCACATACATCCCTCATCATGCTCACTGTCAGCCCGACCGGTTGAGACAGAGGGGCGCTCACACGGAACCGAGATCTGTTCCAGGTTCCTCCCTGCGGTCTCCAGGTAATTGGGCCTGGAGAACCTCGGTCCGACGGCTGTGGTAAAGACCTGCTCCACAGAGCCTCGGCTGACTAGTCTGACTTGACAAGAACAGCAGTCGCCTAGCAAGAAACCTGGGAGGCCAGTAGCGCATTGGCTTAGTCTCCAGCTTCAATCAGAAGTAAAGCTAGCGATCAGATCGCCGGATGCCTGAGGGACGAGGAGCAGGCTAGGCTAGGCTAGGTTAGGCTAACGGGCTCACCTCCAGCTGTGTCTCCTGTGATGTCAAAGTGTTGACCACGCGGACCCAGCGCGTCTTGGCGGTCAGCAGGCCCACCTCATAGCGGCAGTCCTTCCACCAGGGGGGGCCCAGGTCTCCGGCCCAGTCGGAGCGGGGGCCGGCAGGGGGCACGTGCAGGAACCGACCCCGGGGGGTGTAGTAGGTGACACAGCTGGTCAGGGGGTGGACGAAGGTCCGCAGCTGGGGACGGAGGTGCCCGGATGAGTGTGTGTGTGTGAGCGGGGGCATGCAGCCGGCAAGGTCACTCACGTCTTTGGTCTCGGGATCGAACCAGCTGCTGATGTCCCTCCCGGCCGCCTCCATGATGGGCAGCAGCAAGGCATCTCCTGCCAACAGCAGCACATCGTCACATCTCTGTCCTCCTCAAGGACATGCCAGAAGCAGGAAGGACTTCAGAACATGGTGAACACAAACCGCAGGGAACCCTGGTTCTCCTGCCTGGGATCAGGTGGCCACCATGAGCAGCAGACCAGAGGCAGCGGTTGGAGCCCCCGCTCACCTTGATGCTGCAGCATCAGCGGGGTGAGGTCGCAGACCCTGCCCAGGAAGGACACCCACAGGTCGGCCGCCGTGTTGTGGGCCGCCACCTCTGCGGGGGTGAAGAAGCGCGGCCTCCTCTCGGGCTCCATCGTCCTCCTTGTCTACCTTCTCCTCTATGTCCTTCCTCCTATAGCTTCTCCTTCCCCTCTAAGTCCCTCCTTTACCTTCTCCTTCTCTTCCTCTGTCCTCCCCGTCTACCTTCTCTTGTATGGTCCTCATCCGTCGGCTTCGCCTTGTTGCAACGTTACCTTGGCAACCGCTTTCTGACGTCACACGTAGACGTCGAAGGGCCGCGCGTTCCCACGTCGTGTACGCGCTTATGAACGTGACGCCTCCGGGATGTCACGCACACAAACGCGCACGCAGTCGATGAAACGCGTGTTGATTTCCGGGTTCTAATTGACAACAAGCGTGTCCTGAAACGTTATCGATTGATAATCGATACGTGCGTTCCCCACCGATCTCCGGCCAATCGGATCGCAGAGCCGTGGATCCGCGGCTCGTCCCCGCATCCTGTGACGTGGCAGATGTTTCTCTCCAACTTTCCCCAACTTTCCACCCAAATCCCGGCCCTGAAATCACAGCCTCGTCCTCCCATCTGTCCACCTCTGATTGGCTGAGCCCGCATCCAGAGACCGCGCTGATTGGTTGTGCGTCGCCAACAGGCGTTCTGATTGGTTGGCGCTCGGTTCTGGGCGGCGCTGCGCCGTGGCCCCTGTTGACATATTTCATCTTGTCCCGGGGGTCCTCGCTATCGCGATACTTGGTGTCCGGAAGTCCGGACGGAGTGGCGGCCGTGGGTGCGAAGCCTTCGACGCGGTGACGATGTCTCCTCTCCTCGGCGTCCTGAGCCTCCTCAGCCTTGCTCTCCTCCGGAGCTGCGTGGCGGCGGACCAGCGGAGGTTCTCTCCAGGTAAGGCCGCCCGAGGACTCTTCTGCCCGGCGAGACAGGCCGCCATGACCCGCCGCTGCTGCCGGAGCTCCGGAGCTCCTCGGGCCGCCCCGGGTCCCCCCTGGCCCCCCGGGTTACCCGGTCCCCCCGGCCCCGGAGCGTATCCTCATCTCTCCGTGGCTTAACGTCCGTCCTTCCGCGGAGCCCCTAACCCGGACCGGCAAGGAGTCACCGGCGCCTCAAGTGCGTACTTTCATCGGACGAGCGAACTGTGATCGATCGAAACTCCCCCCGAGATCCACGTCCCAGACGGGACCTGCCGGGGGGGGGGGGGGGAATACCGACGTGGAGGCTGCCAGGAAGTGTCTGTTTGGACACACACACACACACACACACACACACACACACACACACACACACACACACACACAGCTGGGGGCGGAGGCCTGCCCGCTGAAGAGTTGAAATAGGCCAGACCCCCCCTCAGAAAAGAGTGGAGTGTGTGTCTGTGTGGGTTGTTACGGTAACAGCCGTAGAAAATCCTGTAATGCTATTGATCGGGTTGATCGGAAGTTGCTGGTCCCCGGAGATTAGTGGGTGAATCCCCAGCATGAACAGGAAAGACCGCTCGGTGGTGGGACCGAACCGGGACCGTCTTCAATGGGTGGCCGTGGGCAGGGTGGAGGAACTGGGAGCTATCCTGGACAACCACCACCACCAGCTGTGGCTGATGTGCGGCTTCGACAACCTCATTACCTCACCCACTCACTTGCATTGTATAATTCATATTCATATTTATTTTTGAGATTATAACTGATACGCTGCTGTGACAAAGGAATTTCCCCCTTGGGGATCGATAAAGTTTATCTTATGAAGGAGGCACCAGAAGCCCTCACTCAGTGACATGGAGTCTGCTGAAGGTTTGGATGGAGGCAGTGATTGGCTGAAGGTTTGGATGGAGGCAGGTGATTGGCTGAAGTGACCCATAAAGAGAACAGTGGAAGGAGAAGAAGCCCAAAGTGTCTTCATGTCCAGAAACAGGTTTCTGTGCTGGAGCTAAAGATGGGAGATGGAAGTGAAGGCCTCAGGGACCTTCTGGGACCTCTGGGGACCCCCTGGGCCTGGCTTTGAGAATCTGAACAGTGATCTCAACCTTCTGCATGTCTTGTAGAAAACCTGCTGGTTGTCACCGCGGCAACAGAGGAGACCGATGGCTTCAAACGCTTTATGAGGACGGCCAGAGAGTTCAACTACACCGTGAAGGTGAGTCACAACCAGGAGGAGGACAAGGGTGGTGGTGATGAAGGTGATGGTGGTGATTATGATGTTGGTATTGATGGTGGTTCCTCACGTGCAGATCCTTGGTTTGGGCGAGGAGTGGCAAGGGGGAGACGTGGCTCGGACCGTGGGTGGAGGCCAGAAAGTCCGGTGGTTGAAGAAAGAGCTCCTCAAACATGCAGACAAGGAGGATCTGGTCATCCTGTTCGTCGACAGGTACTCTTCGTCTTCATCTTCATCAGGTTGATACCAGGAGTCTGGTCCTCCTAATCAGCCTGAGTCTCTGTAGTTCTTCTGTCCCTGGAGAACATGCCTCCTCCCGATCTCCTGGACACACACACACACACACACACACACACACGCACTCACAAACACACCATCTCTGTTAACCTGCCGCGTCTCTATTCCAGTTATGATGTGATCTTTGCGTCCGGCCCAGAGGAGCTTCTGAGGAAGTTCACCCGACTGGGCCACCGGGTGGTCTTCTCTGCTGAGGGCTTCTGCTGGCCTGACCAGAGGTTAGCCTCCAGGTACCCCACTGTGAGCTCTGGGAAGAGGTTCCTCAACTCTGGAGGTGGGTCTCCGTTCTCAGCCCAGGAACCGACATCACCCACCTGAGGTCAGCCTCTGAAGGCGCCATCCAATCTGAGCTGTTGTGTGTGTGTGTGTGTGTGTGTGTGTGTGTGTGTGTGTGTGTGTGTGTGTGTGTGCGCGTGTGTGTGCATGTGCGTGCGCGTGCGTGTGTGCGTGTGCGCGTGTGCGCGCACAGGCTTCATGGGTTTGGCTCCAGATGTCAGTGCCATAGTCCAGCAGTGGAAATACAAAGACAATGATGACGACCAGCTCTTCTACACTCAAATCTACCTGGACAAGAAGCAGAGGGTACGAACATCTGCTCTGCTGGAGGTGTTCCTCATCTCGGATGGAACTCTCCATCTAGGGAGGAACCTTCCATATCAGGAGGAATGTTCCAACTCAGGAGGAATGCTCCACCCTAGATAGAATGCTCCATCCAGGATGGATCGCTTCATCTGCGATGGTCCACTAACCATCTAACTGGCATTGGAGGGAACCCCTCCTCTCTTACGCCTCCAGAGTGAAAGGACTTTTCTTCTTCTCAGACCAAGTACAACATGACCCTGGACCATCGCTCCAGGATCTTCCAGAATCTCAATGGAGCTGTTGGTAAGACAATGTCTCTCTCTTTCACACACACACACACACACACACACACACACACACACACACACACACACACACACCCTCTGCCAGAAAAGTTCTCATGGAATCCCCACCTGAATGTCCTCTTAGATGAAGTGGTCCTGAAGTTTGAGAAGGCGAAGGTCAGGGCGAGGAACGTGGCCTACGACACACTCCCTGTGATCATCCATGGGAACGGACCCACCAAGGTGCAGACTTGTTGCAGCCCCTGCCCGTGCTGAGGGACTGAGGCTCATGTTCTTGTGACGTTCTTCTCTCCCAGCTGCAGCTCAACTACCTGGGGAACTACGTGCCCACAGCGTGGACCTACGAGGGCGGGTGCGGCGTCTGCGACCACGAACTGCTCTTTTTCCAGGACGTAGGTTGCACGCTCCTCGGGTTCCTTAGTTTCCCTAGGCTCCTCAGACTCCCGTCCTCGACCCGCTGTCTCACCCTGCCTGTCTCCAGGAGGAGGAGATGCCGCTGGTCTACCTGGCCGTGTTCATTGAGCACCCGACGCCCTTCATGGATGAGTTCCTGGACCGGCTGACCACCATGAACTACCCTCTGGACAGGATCCGCCTCTTCATCCACAACAATGTACGACACACACACACACACACACATTGTCCTGTCCTCCTCTTACCTTCTGCGTTGGTCCAGGTGGTGTACCATGAGCGCCACGTCCAGAGCTTCTGGCAGCGTCACAAGTCCCTGTTCCCCAACGCCCTGGTGGTGGGACCTGAGGAGAACCTGCAGGAGGCCCAGGCCCGCAGCATGGCCGTGTGAGTGGAGGACCTGGACCTAGACCAGGATCTTGACCATCTGTAACTTTGTTTGTTTGTTTGTTTGTGTGCGTGTGTGCGCCCCAGCTCGCTGTGAGCCTAGACCAGGATCTGGACCATCTGTAACTTTGTTTGTTTTTTTGTTTGTTTTTTTGTTTGTTTGTTTGTTTGTTTGTGTTTGTGTGTGTGTGTGTGTGTGTGTGTGTGTGTGTGTGTGTGTGTGTGTGTGTGTGTGTGTGTGTGTGTGTGTGTGTGTGTGTGTGTGTGTGTGTGTGTGTGTGCGTGTGCGCGCGCGCAGCGAGGCCTGCCAGAAGGATCCAGACTGTGACTATTACTTCAGCGTGGACTCAGATGTTGCATTGACTAACCCAGACACCCTGAGGATCCTGATCGAGGAGAACAAGTACGTGTCCTCCTCCATGGAGAAGACCTTCTGGTCTACTCCTTCTCATAGTACTATCTCTTCACAGTGCGTACTCCCCCCCCCCCCCACACACACTCCTGTCAAAGTACTCTTAACACCTCACAGCCTTCTGATGACCTACCGTATCTGTCGGATTATAAGTCGCACCAGCCAAAAATGCATACTAAAGAACCAAAAAAACATATATAAGCCGCACTGGAGTATAAGTTGCATTTTTGGGGGAAATTTGTTTGATAAAATTCAACACCTAGAATAGACATTTCATTTTGAAAGGCAATTTAAAATAAAAATAGAATAGATAACAACAGGCTGAATAAGTATAGCCTAGCATAGCCTATATGACGCATAAACAACCAACTGAGAACGTGCCTGCTAGGCTATGCTAATGTAACATATTAGGGCAAGAATCATTCAAATAACTATAGCATATAGCACATGCAACAACCAAACAATCTGTGTCACTCTTAATCACTAAATCCAACGAAATCTACTTCTTCGGTGTTACTTCTGAACAACTCTGCCAACTCCGATGGTAGACAATGCGCCGCTTCCTCTTCTAACGGTACCTTGCTTACGTCAGAGTCATCGTCACTTGCGGTTCCAAATAATCCAGCCTTTTTGAATCCTGACAGGATGGCGTCCTTGCTCTGATAGAGAGGCGATTGCGTTGCATGAAGCGGTAACACCAGGAAGGTCCTCCCGCACAGTCATTTATATTCATCTCCTTGGCAACTACCTAGATGTGAAGACACAACTGTCCTGTTGACAATCCTCTCCCGGCAGCACGTTGTTCAAGCACCAAGTGTGAACTCGTTTCTCTAGCCCTGGCCAGCTAGCTGTTAGCCCGCGATAAGCTTTTTTAGTTTTCTTCATTTCAGTAAGAGTAACCTCTGCTTTTCGCCAGTCCCTCACAAGTTTCTCACTAACTTCAAACTTTCTTTCTGCTGCTCGATCGCCATTTTTGGCTTCATATTTCACTACTTCCGGCTTGTAACCTGCAGAATATTATTTTCTTTTCGGTGCCATTTTTGTTCAGCCCTTCTCAGTTGTTTTTGTAAGTTACCGTGAATGTTGAAATTATCAATTTTCATAGGTACAGAAGTAGCAGGTAGCATCTTTTTTCACAACGCACTTCTGCCATGATCCCCCCCTGCTGAATTTTGATGTGTGTGTGTGTGTGTGTGTGTGTGAGAGCGAGTGTGTGTGAGTGTGACAATCGCTGATATATTAAAGACCCACATGCAGACACACACACATCAGAGCAAGAGAGCTCAATTATCTCAGACATAAGTCGCTTCAGAGTATAAGTCGCAAGTCGCACCCCCGGACAAAATATGAAAAAAACTGCGACTTGTAGTCCGAAAAATTCGGTATGTTCTGTTCATCTAACTGGTGTTCTGAGGTCCTCTGAGGTTGTCCTCTGAGTTGGCTACATTGAGGCTGTCCTCTAAGGTCCCTCTGAGGGGGTCTCTGTGGTTGTCTCTTTGAGGGTGGCGCTTTAAGTTTGTTCCTCTGGGATCCGTCTGAGGTCTCTCAGAGGTTATTCCTCAGATGGATATGTGTTTCTAACCCTAACCCTCCAGGCAGGTCATCGCCCCGGTGCTGTCCAAACACGGGAAGCTGTGGAGCAACTTCTGGGGAGCCCTGAGTCCTGAAGGCTACTACTCCCGCTCAGAGGACTACATCGAGATCGTCCAGGGGAAGAGAATGTGAGTAGCAGCCAGCGGCGTCCTGGATGCTGACCGACTGGTGGCCTGACCGTGTGTTTGCGTGTGTGTGCGTGCGTGTGTGCGTTCCAGAGGCGTGTGGAACGTGCCCTACATCTCGCAGGCTTACCTGCTGAGAGGCAGTCTGCTGCGCTCCAAGCTGAAGCAAGTGGACCTCTACTTGGACGAGGACATGGACCCGGACATGGTGTTCTGCAGGAGGATCAGAGACCAGGTTCCCATCACGACACACTGTGACCTTCAGCTCTCCTCCACGTGAACTTCTCACTACAATAGCGGCAGCTGACCCATATCCTTGGGATCTTCTGTCCCCAGGGCGTCTTCATGTTCGTCTCCAACCGTGACGAGTTTGGTCGTCTGGTATCATCGGCCAACTTCAACACCTCCAGGCTGCACCCCGACATGTGGCAGATTTTCGACAACCCGGTGGTCAGTCAGGAGAAGATGTGAGCGTGGTGGAGGTTTCCTTCTCGGGCTGAAGGTGTGTCTCTGCAGGACTGGAAGGAGAAGTATGTTCACGAGAATTACTCGAGGATCTTTGAGGATGAGAAGACCTTCGTGGAGCAACCGTGTCCCGACGTGTACTGGTTCCCCGCCTTCTCCGAGAAGATGTGCGATCATATGGTGGAGACCATGGAGGCCCACGGCCAGTGGTCCGGAGGCTCTCACAAGGTGAGTTGTCAGTCGGAGGTCCGTCTGAACTCTAGGTGGAGAACATCTCAGGATCTAAGCCGTGTTTGTCCAGGATGAGCGTTTGGCCGGCGGCTACGAGAACGTTCCCACGGTGGACATCCACATGAACCAGGTGGGATTCGAGAAGGAGTGGCTCAAGTTCCTCAAGGAGTTCATCGTCCCCGTCACCGAGAAGCTTTACCCCGGATACTACCCCAAGGTAGGGCTGCTGCATGCTGCCCCCGCACCTGCCCCACCTCACACCTGCTGCCTCCACACCTGCTGCCCGCCCTATACCCACCCCCCCTTGACCCTCCCTGCTGCCTGAGACCTCGTTCCTCCTTCTCCTCCTCCTCACCTCCCCCCCCCCCCCCGCTCCTCCACCTGCAGGCCCAGGCTATCATGAACTTTGTGGTCCGTTACCGTCCTGATGAGCAGCCTGCTCTTCGTCCCCACCACGACTCCTCCACCTTCACCATCAACATCGCCCTAAACAGCAAGGGCATGGACTACGAGGTACCAGGAGATACCCGCAGCCGCCAGTCACAGGCCGGGCTCAGGTGCTAATACCAGGTGTGTGTGTGTGTGTGTGTGTGTGTGTGTGTGTGTGTGTGTGTGTGTGTGTGTGTGTGTGTGTGTGTGTGTGTGTGTGTGTGTGTGTGTGTGTGTGTGTGTGTGTGTGTGTGTGTGTGTGTGTGTGTGCGTGTGTGTGTGTGTGTGCGCGTGTGTGTGCGCGCGTGCGTGTGCGTGCGCGTGTGTGTGTAGGGTGGAGGCTGCAGGTTCCTGCGTTATGACTGCAAGGTGGAGTCTCCCAGGAAGGGCTGGTCCTTCATGCACCCTGGACGCCTGACCCACTACCACGAGGGGCTGCCCACCACCAGGGGGACCCGCTACATCATGGTGTCCTTCGTGGACCCCTAACAATACCCCGCTACCACACACATGCATATACACACACAAAGCGTAGGAACGCGATGCAGAAACATGTGGAAGTGCGTTTGCTCCTGAGTGTTTCTGATTGGACGCCTAAGGTCACATGGCTCATGGGCCTTTCACGTTATTTCTCGATGTCGTAGCCTGACATTTGAAAAACAGCCTCTTTACGAACAATATCATCACCGTGTTGCCTTTTATCGTCACACTGACCTGAACCTATGCAAAGTGTGTGTGTGTTTGTGTGCGTGTGTGTGATCAGAAGAGACTGTAACTGTCAACTGTGAGGTTCAACCTTCAGGGGCGCCACCATCATTTATGAAAGCGCTAGAGATCTTTAGATGTCCATTGTTACTGGGAGAGCGTTGGTCTCCGTCGGTGGAAACCCTGCGTCTCCAGGTCAACGTGTTTCCAGAGACGACTCCAGGCCGGCTTTGTACAAACTGCATTAAATTATTTCAGTTGTGGGGTTTTAATAAATGATTTTGTCTGGTAAACCTAAGGCTCCGCGGTGTGTCTCCAGCGATTTGTGCCCTGGAGGTGTGGAACCATCACCTGTACAGGTTGGACTGAGGGTTCTCAGAATCAGAAAAAACTTTATTTGTCCCCGAGGGGCAATTGGGGCAATTCTGATGAAGGATTGGAAGTTTTTCCTTCCACTCTGTCTGTAATCTGCACATGTGATTGTAGCGGGTCGTGGTCCTGCGGACGCTTCACCGACCCGAGGGCGGAACTGGAACATCTCAAAAGAGATGGTATTTCAATTTTCAAATCACATATTCCACACATCTGTTATTTATTTTGCTCAAGTTCCATTGTTCTCCAGATTTGTACCAGAGACCATCAGATTTAAAAATGTCCCGGTTAAAAGGCCAAGTGTCAAGGAGAGCCTCCCGGTGACCAGGTGGTCAAGTCCGTCCTGAGGCACTGGCCTAAGTGCCCAACCCGGCCACTGGGCATCGCCGTTGTAATATCGGGAGTTGGACGGACGTTGCTTTTCGTCTCACTGGACACCGTACGCCAGTGAGGTCTGCTCCTCTGGAGTCCGATGCAACCTCAGGGGGCCTAATGTCCCTGAGCCGGTCTCAAGCAGCAACCGTTGCGGAGGGTTGTGTCAGGAAGGGTGTCCGGTATAAATCTCGTGCCAAAGCCAAATATGCAAATTGACCTACAAACCTCATATCGAATCAGAGGAGGCTCAGGTTAACAGCAACTGCCAATGGTCCTGATGAACTACAGGGTACCAGTGGGACTTGGGCTACTGCGGGTGGAAGAAGGCAGGTTCTGAAGCAGAAAGAGAAGAGGAAAGGCCAGAGTGAGAGGAGATGGATGATGGATGATGAGATGAGGGATGGAAAAGATGCAGAGAAGGAATGTAAAGATACTGAGTCCAAGAAACCAGCTGGAAAGGTTGCGAGGCTAGACGTTTAGGAGCGGG
Organism: Fistularia commersonii; assembly: GCF_037954325.1. Taxonomy (NCBI): domain Eukaryota; kingdom Metazoa; phylum Chordata; class Actinopteri; order Syngnathiformes; family Fistulariidae; genus Fistularia; species Fistularia commersonii. Next base: position 20,948 of record NC_141302.1, on the reverse strand, counting down.
TCTTAAGTTGTACTATCATGGTCCTGATGGAGAAGGAGTCCTCTTGGAGGAATTTGAGGAAAGTTCCAGAGGAGCAAAGAAGGTCAGATAGACTGATGAGTCTGGAGCTGGAAGCCGAAGGTGTGAAGTTGTCGGTGCCCATGAACCACAGGTGGGATGGGAGAAGGAGAACTTCTGGAGTGAGTTAGATGAAGTGATGCAGAATATCTCCAGGGGCGAGAGTGGCCATTGGTGCACACGTCGCAGGAGAAAGGTGATGAAGAAGTAGTGGGCAGGTTTGGTCTCCAGGATAGAGTTACATCTTGAAAATAAACTGCTGACAGAACAAGGTTTTCAGGACACTGCAGACTCAGGACGTGTGTTTGTCCAAATCTGCTGAAAATGTTTACCTCGACTCCTTCCATACTCTCCGAGGCGTCCAATTTTTTTCCAGAACTACAGCTTCTTCAAGTCCCTGTTTCAATCTGCTGGTGTGGAAATATCAGTGAAGAGCTCTGTCTCAGGCAGGGTCGCACAGTGGTCAGCTCTTCTGCTTCACAGCAAGGAGGAGGCTGGTTTGATTCCTGTATGTTCTCCCCACCTCTGCATGGGTCTCCTCATACAATCCACAAACATGATCTGAGGCCCTGAGAACGACTGGTCCAGGGCGTAGTCCCAGGAGCGTTCCTCTGGCCTGTACCCATCCCAGTCGGCCAGGTGCTCAAGTTGACCCCGGCGGCGTTGAGATTGGAGGATCTGGCGGACTACATGGATGGGACCCTCATCCAGGAGGAGAGGCCATGGAGGAGGCACAGCAACCCCAGGGTCTGCAGAGGATGAAGATTCAGGTGAGTAACAAGGTTTAAACAGAGACACATGAAACACTGGGTGAATTTTATACTCAGGTGGGAGCTGAAGGCGAAAGGTAACGGGATTGATCCGGTGGGAGATCATGAAGGGACCGATATATCTCGGCCTGAGTTTTTTGCAGGGGTGTTTCATCTGAAGATCCTGTGTCGAGAGCCACACTTTCTGCCCCACTGCATGAGTAGGGGCCTGTACTCTGTGAGCATCAGCACAGCGGCGGCGAGCCCCTTTGCAAATGTTGGCGGGCTCTGGCCCACACTCTCACTCTCCTTGAACCACTGATCGACTGCAGGGACTTCTGAAGATTCTCCTGTCCAGGGAAACATGGGTGGTTGGTGGCTGAGCACGCACTGGAATGTGTCGACCCGGTGGTTGGCTGCCGGAGGGAATTCTGAGCATATTCTGCCCAGGGAAGGAATTGACTCCAGTTTGCAGGGTGGCGCTGGCAGTAAGTTCGGAGGAAGCGGCATACCTCTTGGATCTTGCGTTCTGTTTGTCTATTGGTCTTTGGATGTAACCAGATGACAAGCTCACGGTCACCCCCAGTAGGCGAAGGAAGGCACGCCAAAACCTGGATGAACTGTGGTCCTCGGTCAGAAACAATGTCCTCCGGCAGTCCAAAGTTCCGGAAGACCTGGGTGAAGAGGGCTTCTGCTGTCTCCAGTGCTGTAGGAACTCCTTTCATGGGGATCAATTTGCATGCCTTTGAGAAACGATCCATGACCACTAGGATGCTCGTAGATACATTGGGGGGGGGTCTGTGGGATAATCAATGGCGAGATGGGACCAGGGTCTATTTGGAATTGGCAAGGGTTCCGGCTTCCCTGCTGGTAGGTAACGAGGGGTTTTTGCCATGGCACAATCGGAGCATTGGCTGACAAATCTTTGGATGTCTCGACATACCTGGCCACCTGTATGTGTGTTGAAGACTTGCTGTCTACATAAGATAAGAGATAAGATAAGAACAACTTTATTAATCTCGAAGGAAATTGTGCCAGAGTTACAGAAAAAACAACAGTAATAAATAATAAAAAGAAAAAGGCAGAATTAGAAATAAAAATGAGCTATAAACTATAAAGTGTCTCAGTGAAACTATAAAGTGAAACTATAAAGTGTCTTAGTAAACAACAATAAATAGAAAGTGTTTTTTGTCATGTCAGGTCAGATTTTATTTAGAAAGCGTCAAAGTGTCTCGTGATACTTTCCATGTAGAGCAGGTCTGAACCGCACTCTTTAAAAATGTTAAAATAAATTGGGTACATTTTGTCACGAGGGTTAGGGGTTAGTATAAGAGTGATGATAAGGATAAGGGTTATGTGGAATCCGTCAGCGGTTGGTTGACGCCGCTGGGAGCCATAAAGGTCTTCACTTCCTCCTGGTTCCCGTCGGGCAACGTGCACGCTAAGAGAACGGCGGGACGGAGAATACCGGGGACGCGAGCCGTCCGGACCGCCCTAAACTAAGCCCCGCGGTTCGGGAATACCAGGGGCACCGACGTATCCTGTTGAGATAGGTGATCTCGTTAGTTTTATTTGAGTTTACATTCTAGTATACATATGTTGTATTTGTATCTACTCTCAGGAAATGTATGGCACTTTATGACAAGGTTTGGGACTTGTTTTAGTTTTTCGCGACTGTTCAGCTAACTTGACGTTAACTTTTACGTCAGTGTTTTTTTTTTTTTGGTATAGCGGTGCTGGCGGGAATTTTTCCCTCACTTTGTACTGTACATGTGCCATGGTTAAGCGATGTTGATTCCCGGAGCTGTGAAGAAGAAAATAAAAGACAATTCAAACAAGGCAAACTTGTGAATTCCTTCCGAAAAATAGAAAACGAAGACGCTGCAAACTTAAACGCAACATATCCACCATCAAATACGACACAAGCAGAGACTCCCGGGGCCGGACGACGACGGGGACACCGCAGCGAAAAAAAGAAAAGAGGTTTGTCCCCCCCCTTTGAAAATGTATGAATGTATTGTTAAAAGATGCTTATCTTCATTATAGAACATCGCACGTGTTTAGAGTCGTAGCGCCTGTGTGTGTGTGTGTGTGCGCGCGCGAATGCGGGGGGGGGGGATCCCGGGGGGGATCCCGGGATGTCGGCGAGGAGCTCCGGGAGCTTCAGACATGCACATGAGAATGAGTGTGAGTCAAGGTGGGGGTAATGTGGGGGGGTTCCAGGCCAGCAATTATGCACTGGCTTTAGATGAGGATTCCCGGAACGTTGGCGCGGAGCCCCTGGAGATCCAGAGTTGTACATGTAACCCTGGGAAATTTGGTATTTCTTTAATCATATATTTTTGTTTTGGTGTCAAGGAATTTCAGTATTTTTAGATTCTACTGTTTTGTTCATGTTAAAAGTAATTTTGCTGTAGAGATTTGTATTATATTTTTTGTTGTTGTTTTGTACCAATCAAAGCATCTTGTGGTGGAGTATGCAACTCGCAGCGTTTCTTTTGCAACCTGTGATTGGGCATTGAATCGTCTCGTCAGTTGTTCTGTTTCCAGTTGGCTGGGGGGCGGGAGGAAGGCAGGGTGAGGTGCAACCAGGTTCAGGTGCAACCAGGTTTAGGTGTGAGGGAGAGACGAGAAGGAGCAGGAGAGCTGCACCTGCTGGACTTTCTGGACTGAAAAAGTTCAGGACCTGCTTGAAGTAAAGCGCCGAGCGGTCAAACACTGTACCTGCGCGACAAGAAAAAAACACACATTGACGACGCCAAAGATGGACTTTGCCGTCGTGTTAGTTAGCTGGCTAAGGTAACTGGATCGTTTTAGTTAGCTGGCTAAGCTAACCGGATCGCTAACCGTGGACGACAATCCACGCCAGCCCAGATAGCGCTCCAGGTGACCAGGAAAAGCCTGGTAGCTCCTCTGGCGACGAGGGGAACGGCGACCATCCCTTCCCGCCTGCCGCCTCAGCCGACTCCTCCAGTCTGCACTGTCAGGAGGTGAAGTAAAGAACGCTGACATTGATTCTTCTCAAAGAGTGAGTACTCCGCTTCATTTTGTTTACTGACTCTGCTCAAAGAGGGAGAATTCGCCTCTTATTTTTCCCCTACCTTCTTCTTCTTCTTTCGGCTTTTCCCTTCAGGGGTCGCCACAGCGAATCAACTTTCTCCATCCAACCCTATTCTCTGTATCCTCCTCTCTCACGCCAACTACCTTCATATCTTCCCTCACTCTATCTTTACCTTTCGCCGCCTCTCCCTGAACTCCTGTCTGTTCTCTTCAGTCCTCTCAGTGTCCCACTTCTTCTTCGCTAACCGCTTTCTCTGTATACACTCCTGCACTTCCTCATTCCACCACCAAGTCTCCTTATTTACTTTCCTTCCAGATGACACACTAAGTACTCTTCTACCTGTCACCCTGATAACACTAGCTGTAGTTGTCCAATCATCTGGAAGCTCACCCTGACCACCCAGAGCCTTTCTCAACTCCTCCCTTAAAACCATGCAACACTCCTCCCTTTTCAGTTTCCACCACTTTGTCCTGTGCTCTATCTTCCTTGTCACCAGAGTCATCCTACAAACCACCATCCTATGCTGTCTGGCTACACTCTCACTTACAACTACTTTGCAGTCACTGATCTCTTTCAGGTTACCTTGTCTATACAAGTTGTAGTCTACCTGCGTGCTCCTACCTCCGCTTTTATAAGATGCCCTATGTTCCTGTTTTTTCTGGAAAAAGGTGTTCAGAACAGCCATTTCCATCCTTTTTGCAAAATCTACCACCATCTGTCCCTCTGCATTCCTATCCTGGATACCAAATCTGCCCATCTGCTCACTTCTTCATCCCCTCTATTGCCTTCACGAACATGCCCATTGAAGTCGCCACCAATGACCACTCTCTCATTTCTGGGAATATTCTGCATCACTTCATCTAACTCATTCCAGAACTTCTCCTTCTCTTCAGATTCACATCCCACCTGTGGTTCATAGCCACTAACAACATTGAGCATCACACCTTCAATTTCCAGTTTCAGATTCATAAGTCTATCTGACATTCTTTTCACCTCTAGGATGTTCCTAACAAACTCCTCCTTCAAGATAACTCCTACTCCATTTCTCTTCTTGTCAGTACCATAATAGTATAACTTAAAGCCTGCTCCTAAGCTTCTAGCCTTACTACCTTTCCACCTGGTCTCCTGGACACACAGTATATCCACCTTCCTTCTCTGCATCATGTCGACCAACTCTCTACCTTTTCCTGTCATAGTCCCAACATTCAAAGTCCCTACTCTCAGTCCCAGACTCTTTCCTTTCCTCCTCTCTCTCTGCTTCCGAACACGCACTCCTCCTCTTCTTCTTGTTCTTGTTCTTTGACCCACAGTAGCCCAATTTCCATTAGTACCCTGTAGGTCATCAGTACCAATGGCGGTCGTTGTTAACCCGGTCCACGACCGATCCGGTATGATACGGTTATGGTTGACTCGCATGTTTGGTTTTGGCAAAAGTTTTACACCGGATGCCCTTCCTGATGCAACTCTCCCCATTTATCCGGGCTTGGGACCGGCACAGGGAGACACTGCTCTGTGCCCCCCAGTGCTGCCCTGAGGCTGCATTTCTTATTTTTCTCCTACCAACCAAATTAAAGGGCCTATACGTTTTTTTTGGCTCCGACGTTCTTCAGCGTCGATCAGGCCTGCAACTGGGGGTTTATTTTTCTTTAATTCTTTTATCTGATCACCAGTTGGTGTGCAAGTGTGGGCCCACAATTTAAAGTGTTATCCAAAGGTGACACCATTCTCATTTGATTTTCCTCTGATCCTGTAATGACTGGATAAGTTTTATACATTAAGAGCCAGTGAGTCACCGGGTGACAGCCTCTTTTGATTGTTAGTACCTGGCTGATTCTGGGTTTGAGAAACCGGTGTGAACAAGGTTCATAATTTCATTTTTATTTTTCTGATGCATTCTTTTTTCTGTTTATGCTGTTGATGCGATGAGGCTCAGCTTTCCAGATCTCAGACCAGGTAACTTTCCTCTCAAGCGCATTTACCCATCTTGTCCAGGCTCCCTGATGTCTCATGCCCACCGCCCAGCAAGATCTCGATTCCTCCAGAGCCACTCTCACCTCCTCTTGGACCAGGTGCCTCCTCTCCTTCCCCCTGATGTTCATTTGGGGGGTTGGGAAGGAACTTAGGCCAGCTCGGCCCCGTGTGACGACTCCCACCAGAGTCTTATGGCGCAGCCTAGCTTCAGCTGTTTGTACGGCCTCTTCTGCCTTCCACTTTCTGCCCGTCCTTACCTGGATTCCAGCATTAGCCACCTTCAGATCGCTGGAATCCCTGTACAGCACCACCTCTCTGGCTCTGGTTACCTTGAACTCCTCCTCCAAGGACTTGAAGGGCAGTTGCAGTTTGTTGTTGTGCCCATAGAGCAATGCTGCTCAGGCTCTTTGGTAACCCCAGCCATCTCCAGAGGTGGCTACTGACTTTCCTCTCCAGGATTTCTACTATGGAGAGTGGGACGGCCACAGGATCCTGGGGAGGATGCCGGGCTGGTAGACCCAAGCCTTGAATTTTCCAGGTAGACTGGACTTGCCCACAGTCTTCAACCACACATCCAACTCACCACAAGCTGTCTGGATGGATGCTGCATCTTTGAGAGAGCTGTCAAACATCTTGCCCAGACTCTTGACTGGCCTCCCTGAGATTGTAGGGATAGCTTCACCTGCGATGTTGAAGCGGAACTTGTCGTCTATCTTCCCTTTCCTGAGCACCATCGACCTAGATTTGGCAGGTTTGAAGCTCATTCGGGCCCACACCATCATCTTCTTTAGCCCCTTCAGAATCCACCGACATCCAGGAACTGATTCTGTGGTGACCGTTAGGTCATCCATAAATGCCCTAATGGGTGGCTGTCGTTGTCCAGAGCTCATCAGGGCCCTCTGCACTCTGGCTCAGCAGACTTGGTGAGCATATTCATGGCCAGGGAGAATCATGTCACAGAGATGGTACACCCTGTGATGATGCCAGTCTCCACCTTGTGCCAGCTGGATGCAATTGATCCTGAAGAAACCCTCATGCTGAAGTTGTTGTAGTACTCAGTGATGAGGTCTCTACATCTGCTCGGCACATGATGTTTCACTAGAGTGGGCTGGAGTAACTTATGGGGTAAGGAGCTGAATGCATTGGCCAGGTTGAGCCATAACACTGACAAATTGCCCCTCTGCTCTCTGGCCTCCTGGATTTGCTGCGTCACTACCCCTGTGTGCTCCACACAGCCTGGCATCCCTGACACGCCACCTTTCTGAACTGATATGTAGGTGTTTCTAGCCAGGTTTGAGCCCAGTCTCTTGGTGATAGTGCTGAAAAAGATCTTTGATTGAACGCATAGGAGGGAGATGATGCGGAACTGATCAAGCTGGGTGGAGCCTTCTTCCTTCGGAATCCATACTCCTTTGGCCCTTCGCCATTGCTCTGGTATCTTCCCCTTTCTCCAGAAGACTCTCAGAATTTTCCACAGACGCATAAGCAGTTTTTGGACACTTTGTACGAAGTGCCGCTTGGTCCTGGAGCAGAGCATGCTCTGCCTTTATGGACAACCTCCTTGATTTCAATTAGCCTCAGCTCCGACATGTCAAACTGCACCTCTGGTTCAGGGGAATCAATGAGGATGTCGCAGTCTCCCAGCTCCATTTCTTTTCTGGGGTCGCAGAACATGTGTGAGAGGTCTTGATCGATGTCTTCCCTTGAAGAGGTAAGTTCGCCACTGTGTTTCTGGCCTAGTAGGTCTTTTGTGAGCTTGAAGGGGTTCTTGGTAAAGGCCGTTCGTTTACGAGCCCTCTCACGTCGCCGCCGCCACTGCTCGGTGTAGGACCCTTATCCTCTTCCGGTGGATGGCCATCAATTGGGTTAGGCCAGATCGCTCCTCCTCTCCTGCCTCCTTATACTGGCGCTCTCATCTCCCTTCTGATGAGGTGGATCTTCTCTGCTCTGTGGTTCCTTGCGTAGGATGTTCCCGATCTTTTCTTCTGCTCTTCGCCAGACCGTTCTACCGCTATGCCAACAATGATTGCCGCCATTTCTTGCAGCTTCTGCCTCCTTTTGACACAGTCTCCAGGATTTGGTCCACATCATCGTCGAACTGCTTCCGTAGTGAAGTCATGGTAGCTGCTGGCCTCTTGATCCGCCACTCTGAATAGATGCTCGAGGAGCGCAAGGGCAACACTTGGAGGTTCCGAGCACTGTGGGGTGACTCCGGGCAAGGCCCCTCCTGCGTCTCACCAGGTGGAACACCTGTGCGTTGTGTTGCTCCTGCTCCCCCCCAAGCACTTTTTCTTTGCTTGGTGGATTTTCAAGCCGTGCATGTTTTTGCAAACCTTTCCACAAATACACTGTGAGCTTGTAGTCGTTTCTCCATTGCTTTGGTCTGTTACCAATGAATCCGTCCTATTGGGGTTAGGGGCTCATCCTCCCCCCCTCTTGGGAACCCCTGGGGGTATCTCTCCATTGAGTTCGTCATAGCTTGATTGGGTGTCCTCCTCACGGTGAACACAGATTGGGTTGCCAGCCCGCTCTTCCCCGGTCGCCGTCTCTCCGAGCTGTCGGAGATCCGTTTGCAATATGCAGTCTGAAACTACTCTTAAATTCACTATAACTCATTAGTCCCTACTAGACAGAGCCTTAGGTTGGTTCTGCCCCCGGACCTCCAAATGTGGACCACCCATTTCGTGTCTTTACATTTGTTACAATGCCCAAATTTCAATCGATGGGAGAGTAAGGAGGGGTCTGTCGTGCAGTCATTTGGAATTGCTCTGTCCTGACTTATGGGTGCTCAGTATTCCTGTTTCCATGTCATGTTAGTGTCCGTTGCCATGACTTGTGCCCGTTTCCTCCTTATGGAGACTGTCCTGTGTTCACAATTCAAAACGGTCCAGTTCTACACCAGCCCCTGTCAGGTGGTTGGCCTTGCCTGGTTGCCTCATGGGGAGAGGTCTTGGCATAACCAAGAAGCTTTGTCACTTTGCCAAACGCACCGGTCAATGCAGGCAAAATGAGACTGCTTTTCTCTGGGAATCGAAATATCCCATATCATGATGATTTTGCTGATTGCCAGCACTGGTTTCCCCTCTCAGCCCCTTCATTGTGTTTTCCAATTGGGTATAATTTTATGTTTTACTGAGCTTTTAGTGGCTGCTTCTTTAAATTGCTCTGTCCCTGATGCCATGTCTAGTATGTATTCCTGAGTCCATGTTTCTAGTGTTTGCCTACTCTGCCATTTCCTAGAGACTGTCCTGTGTTTACAATTAAAACCAAGCAATTTCCCTACTGTGTGTCGGGGTTGGTCTGCCTTGCTTAGTTGTCCTCGTGGTGCAAAGTCTGACACCCTTCTCCCCCATTGTAATAGCTGATAATGCATCTGATGAACTTACTGGTATGACGACACCATCGTTAAATTTTATAAGTGAGTTAATTTCTTTTCTGATTGAGGCCTAGAGACTTCAGTTATTTTGCAAGTCTGATCTTCTTTCGGCTTTTCCCTTCAGGGGTCGTCACAGCGAGTCAACTTTCTCCATCTAACCCTGTTCTCTGTGTCCTCCTCTCTCACTACGTCCATAAATCTTCTCTTTGGTCTTCCTCGAGACCTCTTGCCTGGCAGCTCCAATTCCAGCATCCGTCTACTAATATATTAACTATCCCTCCTCTGTCCATGATCCAACCATCTCAGTCTGGCTTCTCTGACCTTCTCTCCAAAACATTTAACATGTGCTGTTCCTCTGATAGACTCATTCCTGATCCTATCCGTCCTTGTCACTCCCAAAGAGAACCTCAACATCTTCATCTCTGCAACCTCTAGTTCTGCCTTCTGTCTTTTGGTCATTGTAACAGTTTCTAGTCCAAACATCATCTCTGGTCTCACCACTGTCTTGTACACCTTTACTTTCATTCTGGCTGAAAGTCTTCTATCTCTTGGTACCCCTGACACTTTTCTCCACCCATTACAACCTGCTTGAACCCGTCTCTTCACCTCTTTTCCACAGTGTTTGTTGCTCTGGACTGTCAACCCTAAGGACCTGAAATCCTCCAGCTTCTTGATCTCCACTCCCTGTAGCCTCACCGTTCCACCTGAGTTCCTCTCATTCACACACATAGATTCTGTCTTGGTGGGACTAACTGTCATTCCTCTCCTTTGTAGAGCATACCTCCACCTCTCTAGATTTTCCTCTACCTGTTGTCTGCTCTCACTACAGATCACAATGTCATCTGCAAACATCATGGTCCATGGGGATTCTTGTCTAACCTCATCTGTCAGCCTGTCCATCACCATTGCGAACAAGAAAGGGCTCAGAGCTGATCCCTGATGGAGCCCAACCTTGAACTTCTCTGTTACCCCTACAGCACACCGCACCAGTGTCTCACAGCTAGCATACATGTCCCGCACCAGTCTAACATACTTCTCTGCCACTCCAGACTTCCTCATACAATACCAGAGCTCCTCTCTTGGAACTCTGTCATATGCTTTTTCTAGGTCTACAAAAGCACAAACCAGCTCCCTCTGGCCTTCTCTGTACTTTTCTATAGCATTCTCACCGCAAATACTGCATCTGTAGTACTCTTCTTTGGCATGAAGCCATACTGCTGTTCACAAATGCTGACTTCTGCTCTCAGTCTAGTTTCCACTACTCTTTCCCATAACTTCATTGTATGGCTCATCAACTTTATCCCTCTATAGTTGCCACAATTCTGCACATCCCCTTTATTCTTAAAAATAGGCACCATCACACTTTGTCTCCATTCTTCAGGCATCTTCTCACTCTCTAAGATCCTGTTGAATAATCTAGTCAGAAAATCTACCGCTGCCTCTCCTAGACACCTCCACAGGTATATCATCAGGACCAACTGCTTTTCCACTCTTCAATGCCTTCCTCACTTCACTTTCACTAATTTGTGCTACTTTGTGGTTTACAATAGTCACCTCTTCTACCCTTGCCTCTCGTTCATTTTCCACATTCATCAGCTCTTCCAAGTACTCTTTCCATCTTCTAGCATCTGTCAATACATTGCTCTCTCTATCCTTAATCACCCGGACCTGTTGTACATCCTTTCCATCTTTATCTCTGTTTCGCCAACCTGTATTGATCATTCTCACCCTCCT